>NC_089763.1:7710521-7717006 GCF_040412425.1 Macrobrachium rosenbergii | reverse complement strand
AAAACTTTGTCTCATTTCCCCTCTTCATCTCTCACGGAAATGACAGAAAGTCTAAGAGCTTCCCTTTCATATCGGTATCAGTCAGAAAATTTTCCTCTATATTCCCTAGCTCTCTCTCCTAGCTCGCCCTTTGAGAGCCATCGCCAATAACTTGGGTGTTTACCATCATTTCGGGATTAAGCTTTGCTCAAGATCCGATATCGTTCTAATGCCAGGACTTATGGAACGTTATGCATTCCTTAATCAATCAGTTGTTAAGATTTGGTTGTAAATATAGACTTGTTTCAGGTGCACCAGATGCTGATTTGCCATCTGAGCATGCTCCAATATCCCTGCAAATGTGTATAAGTAATGTTAATTTGGATTATGTGTTAACACGTGCCTCCAACTTGGGTGGCAGTGCATCATTGATCAGGTTTGAGGAGTAGGAAAAGTTAGTGAATAAAGCATTCAAGTTTAATGATATTGACCCTGATATGTTTTCCAATCTCATTTTAGATAGGAGCTTGGATTTTGATAACTGCGATAGCAGCATAAACGTCTTCGCCTCTAATATATCTGAATAATTGTACAGTAGCCCTAAGGAGTGTTGTAAAGAGCTAAGAAATTCTAGTGAAAATGAAGATGGGGAGTGCACTGACCACTGGGAACGTTCCTTAGGGACCATGATGATTCACAGGCTTGGAAGGCTGTTGACCTGCAGTGTAACGTCCATACTGAGAATAGGGTAGATGTTTCTCCCACGGATCAGAAATCTAAAGAATTTTTTGAAGAAGTATTAAACCCAGTGGAGGTAGAACTAATTGATGTTGATATTTGTTTGTGTGTATCCCTATACTGGTTGAACAAACAACCCCAGAAGATGTTCAGTCTCCAATTGAAAATGTTAAGCCCGACAAAGCTTGTGGTACCGATGGTGTCTCTCCTGGTGTCCTGAAATTGCTCCCAGTGGAGTGGCTAATCACTCTTTCTGCGTCGTTTAGTGCTGTATTTACGTCTGCCTCGCATACTAATCTGTGGTCCATTGCAAAATGTTTACAATTTTTAAGGGTTGTACAGGGTCTTGAAACACTTGGGATATGGGGCTGTGATGCTGGCGGCACTTGTTGCAGTATGTAGGGTAACGAACAGCATTATTGACACAACTAGTTGGAGTTCGTCAGGATAGCTCTTCATCCTGCTTGCTTTTTGTTTTGTACACGAATGACCTTATTAAGCTTGTTAAAGAAAATAGTAATCCTGATGTCTTTCAGTCATGGCTGCATTTGCTAGTTTTGATGAATGATACGGTCCTTCTTGCCACATGCAGAATATGTATTGTAAATAAAGCATCTTTGATGAAACAATATTGTAATAACTGTGGTATGAAAATTAATGCAACAAACACTTAGTTTTTTTATTATCCACGGTACAAAACAAGATAAGGAAACAATTGAGGTGGATGAGCTTGTAGTGGAGCTGTGCACTCAGTACACTAATTAGGGGGTTTAATTTTGCTCTCGCTTGCTCTCATTTTAGCAAATGAGAGTACGCGAGTGTCAGTGAAAAACTGTTCCCTGATTCGAAAAGAGTGGTCGAATCTTATGATATTTTACCTCTCTCTCTCTCTCTCTCTCTCTCTCTCTCTCTCTCTCTCTCTCTCTCTCTCTCTCTAGAGACATATAAGTATAATGCCTTTGTGGCAGTACTGTGCACATTGACCAATGGAAACGAATGCCCACGTAGATCCTGAAGGGTTAGTGAACTGTGATATCCAGTTCAATGCCATTTTTCATTATTCACAGAAATCCCGGGCTCTGATTAATGGATTCTCTCTTTCAAAGTTCGAACACTGGAAAGAATCATCGTCAACAAAACCGGATGATTATAATCTTAATTGTTTGTTACTGTCATTCTGCTTGTCAGTGCTGTCTCCTTCTTTTCCTTCTTATGGTTATTAATTGTGATTACTATTATTACAATGATGACTGCGGGTGGTATAATTATTACTGCAACAACACAGCAGGTCAAGTATCTTCGGCATCAAGACCCTAATAAATTTTTGCAAGCTCTTTGGTGTCTTAGTTAGTGAGACTTTCTTTTTATTTCGAGAAAGGGATACTTGGCATTTATAACATGTTCTTTATATCCTTTCAGCTCTGAAGAAACCCTTTCACTCGTGGTGAGGCTTCTGACAAATCGAAAACCTTTCATAAGTCTCACTCTACCTTTCTCCGACCTTATCTCATCGATGTTACTAAAGTCTTGTTTGTTAAGGATTTAGGCACGAAAGAGAACAGCTTCTTTTCTGGTCTTCCCTTTGCTACCAGATCTCATGAAAACTTGGCCTTCCAAGACTTTCTTTGTAAAAAGCCTTTAAAGTGACTTTGGCAGCGAGAAAAATGCGGTCAGCCTCTAAGCTAAAGCAGTCAGATACTAGAAGAAAATGAACAATTTCGGAATGCAGATCGTTGATACTATTTTTATAGTCAGTAATTAATCATTTGTCCATTCGTCTGAATCTATAAGGCGCCCATTACAAGTATGCCCTTAATGCGTGGCATCGAAGAGTTGCATAAGCAAATCGAGAAACATTCCCTTTCGGACCAAAGGATTTTATTTCAGATATTTTTTATTGTGTAAACATTTGCATTATTGCTTGCTCTAGTTCCAGAAGCTATCAGCTTATTAATATGAAATTTGGATCTGCCTTCTTTTTTGGGAGCAATAAACACTCATTCATATCCTTATTTAACTATAATATAGACTTCAAGGGAAAATTCCGAAAGCCGTCGGTAATTACCTCTCGGTGTTTAATTGTCATTAAATGCGTAAGTATTTATGTATAGCGTGAGTGATATCGTCTCATCATCAATCCAGACCAAGTGTTTAACTGTTATAGTCTGTTATCAAGCAACTGCTCTGATGATAGCAAGCCAAATAGCCCAGAGAGGAAAACTAGTCAGTTTATCTACTTCATGAGGCTACTGTTTTGGAAGAAAAGCAGCTTTTAGAAAAATACATTAAATATTTATATTTATGTGGATTTTTAGGCATCTGTGAAATAATTCACTTATAGACGAAAGATTTGTCACTATAATAATAATAATAATAATAATAATAATAATAATAATAATAATAATAATAATAATAATAATAATAATAATAATAATAATAATAAAGGAACAGCTGGCCATCTAATTCAAAAATGTGCACCATATTTAGTTAAAATGAAAAAAAGTTAAGAATTTTATTTAACTTTTGTTTTCTGATATATTTGCTCGATCTTCTTTTATTTTATCTGGAAATTCATTTTAATTTTGCCATTTGAAATGAGACGGCAAAAATGACTGGAATCCAGCAAGAAAAAAGATCTTGAACAGAGTGAAACCTAAAAGTGTTAAAATGACCATATGCATTTGACGACAGCGCTTCACCATCTTGAAAGAAATGAAAAGAAATCCGGGAAACGACAACAAGGCACATAAGAGTTCCAAAGGGCCTCGAATGATATCAGTTAATTGGGTAAAAGAAAATAAATATAAAATCTCAATTGCTCTGAATGTAGACATACTTGGCATAATACCGTAAAGGAAACTTATCGACAAAACCCTGGAAATAAGCCCTCATGAGGAGGCTTGCATATCCGATAAAGGTTTCTGGTAAATCGCGACCTTCAGGTCCTTTATCTCCCCGGAAGTCTCCGGCGGTTTTCAGAATTCCCCTCTTTAACATTACCATTATTATTATTAAATGGCTGCCTTCGTCTTGTTCACTGACATTTTCAGAAAGAAGAATAACTGCATAAGACTTGATGAAACTGATGACATGGTATGTTTTGATGCAAAATCTTCAAACTGTTTAAACACTGGTGACTTCATCAAGCTCCTGTAGTCAGTCTTACCTTTCCTATTGAAAATTAACGACAAGAGCCTTTAGTGTCAGACATACCCCAGTAAAAAAGTCAGCACAAGATCGTTCAAACCAGTAATGGAACATTGTAAAGAGTTTCGTGACACGTGACAGATATTTCCAGGAATTTGAATATTGTCAAAATAAGTCAGTTGCAAAATACTGCCAGAGCGGACACTCAGTCAAATGGAGGGACGTCAGTATGATTGAACAACATCGAACCGCCATTTTTCTGCACCAGAATCCTCCGCGTAACGCAGGGAAAAATCATTATTTGTCAAAAATGAATATGGATTCAGCTTTGTTTTGCAGCTATAATTTAGCTAGCAAGCATTGAGCTTTCGAAATCGTAATGAAGTCAGTAGGGGCGTCCTTTCCCTGGCTCTCCCTTATCTTTTCTGAATGACCTCTTACTCTCTTGGAAGTGTGTATTCAATGATTACTGTTGCTGGCGTTAGTACCCGAATTCCTCAAGCAAACCGACTGTCTAAAAGTTATAATTCATGACAACGAAGATTTGAATTGGTAAATGTTGTCGTGTTTGTGCATTTTTCTTTTTCTTATATTCTGGATATTCAGAATCTCAATCCCAGAGTTAATGACACCGAAAACATTTGCCAACAGCCCCGTAAAGAGTGAGCTTTCCAGAAAATATAAAACAGTCCCTTTAAAAGTGGGATCCCGGAACGCATAACGACAAAAAAAAAAAAAAAAAAAAAAGACAGAGAGAGATCTTATGGTGACAGAAGCGATGTAACAGGAAAGATTTCGTAAAGGAAACTTCCAACAGCAGTGCGAAAGGTTTCTCGTGAATGAGAAACGTAAAATCGCAACAATATTAGGAAGGAAAATTTTGAAGACGTCGCGACTGTCTCCATTTTAATATTTCGTCCTTTGACGAGGATGCTTGGACTTAAAACTTACTCAACTAAAAATACATTTTTGTGAGAGCAAATACCAGCTCTCTCTCTCTCTCTCTCTCTCTCTCTCTCTCTCTCTTGGGTAGCTAAATTAATGAATATCGTCTATGCTTTCTGCCTGTCTGTCTGCCTGTCTCAGGCCCATGTATCCACTGATTTGTCCATCAGTGTTAAATAGCTTTTACAAATGGATGTTTTGAGAGAGCATATTAGCGGAAATATGCCACGGGACCTGCTGTTCGCAAATGACCTGGTTTTAACAGCAGAAACAGAAGAGGAAATGGGCTTGTTTGCAGGAATGGCTTGAAAGCTGAGGACTCACATCAGTGTTGCAAAAATAGAAGCAATGCTAAGAAGTGCAGTAGAGAGGGAAGAGAGGAACTACATGTAATGCCTAGAGCTGGTGAGAGATTAAAGCAAACAAATAGTTTCAAGTGCTCAGGTTCTGTCATTACATACGCAGAGAGGGTGCATGTGGGATGGAGGTGCGGCAGAGAATTAAAGCAGCTTGGGTTAAATGGAGACAGGTCTCAGGGGTGATCCTTGACCAGAAGATCCTTTAAGGCTTAGGATTAAGGTCTACTAAACAGTGATCAGATCAGTGCTGCTATGTGGTGCAGGAACATGGACAATACGCAGACAAGAGCATGAAGACCTGTAAGCGACCGAGATGAGAAGAATGAGATGGATCCTGGGAGTGTCATTGCTGGAAATGATTGACAGTAGGAAAATAAAGAGAAGGATGGGAGTTTGCAAAATCAAAGATAAAGACAGTGAAGGTAGGATGAGGGGTATGGTCATGTGGTTATCTGGGATGAGGATGCTCTGGTTAAGAGAGCGTATGATATGATCGTGCAGGATAGAAGCAGAGGTAGTCAGGGAATTAGGTGGAGTGACGTTGTAGAAAGAGATATGAAATCGCTGGGTTCAGAACACGCAGATGCCCAAGATAGAATTCTCGGGAGGAGGAAGACTCGAATGGCTGATCTCACAGGAAAATGGAATTAAGGTCATACTAAGAACAGGATGAAGAATAAGATGAAATATATGTACACTCTATGGTCCTCTAGCATCCTTGAACAGGGGTAAGTCCAGGTGCTCCTAGGTTCCTGCATTCAGTGTTCATCCGGACTCTCTCAATCACTCTCAGAATCATTGCAAACTCCCCTTTGTTATTTATATAACTATGAGAGTCTATACCATAATCTAAGAATATCATTTATCTTCTAGATATTTAGATCTACAAATTTATAAAAGTCAGAAAATGGTAATAAGACGAAATCTCGCTATCGTGATATCATCAAGCAATATTTGCATACAGAAACTGTCTTATATCTGACATCACATAGTTGACTGACTGGAATGCTTTCCTGCGGGGGGGAATGCAATGGAACGGGAGATATTCAGAGGAATGATACTTTTCCATTTGAGGAAAGGGAGGAAAGTCATTTTCTTTTAAGCAGATAACCTTATCACCTCAAAGGGTTTGGCTCCCGTGAAAACTAGATTGCAATAGATATTATACATACATACACACACACACACACAGACACACATATATATATATATATATATATATATATATATATATATATATATATATATATATATATATATATATATATATATATATATACACATATACATATATATATATATATATATATATATATA
>NC_089763.1:7688021-7705521 GCF_040412425.1 Macrobrachium rosenbergii | reverse complement strand
CGAAAGACTGGGGTTCAGTCCCGTGGTGAGTCAGAAATTTAGTTCAGTGAAACACGTTACCATGTGTTCATTTCCACCAGACACACACACACACACACACACACACACACACACACACACACACACACATATATATATATATATATATATATATATATATATATATATATATATATATATATATATATATATATATATATATATATATATATGTGTGTGTGTGTGTGTGTGTGTGTGTGTTTGTTTGTTTGTTTGTGAATGTGCTTGTGCATGCGTGTATGTATGAATACTTAATAGGAAGAAAACTTGTCTTGCTAATTTCTATCCCAATTATACCACATGTTAAACTACGTACCTGATCCTCAGAATTACATTCAACATCCCTGGATTGATCCTACAATTAGCCTCAAAGTTGCATCCGAAATTCTCAAATCATTTCCAATCACAAAGATTTTCAAGATCTCTTAATCTACGGTACGCCTTAAAAAAAATATTACCACAAAATAAAAAAATTTACCACAGTCCTTAAATTATAACTCATTCCACTAAAATTGTTTCCCAAATCTTCGAATTATTATTTTGCAACATCCACAAATGACGTAAAAATAAACCGGAATAAAAAAACGAAGAATTATTCCTAGCTGCCGACGTTTTGTTAGGATTCATCAGTATGAGGATGAGTTTTTGAATGCCAGACCTGATGACCGATCAAACATGTTTTGTAGTTGGACAGAACGCGAAGCATTCATCGTTTGCTGTATTTACTCATCAGCAGTGAACGGGAGAAGTCCCATTGATAGGAAAATGATTGTGAATGAACCAGGGTATTTTAACCTGGTCCCGAGCTCTTCTAGGAGATCTTATTCACTGTTACTTACTCTTTTGGTGGAACACTTTTTCTTTTGTCTGTGTAAACCAATTTGATTCATTGCGGCTTGTATGAGAGAGGAAAGGTCTTTTGCAAGTTTGAATAACATCTGGTCTAAACTTGTGCCATTCCCTGTTGTATCTGGGCTTCAGTGCTGAACCTTTCACGAGAGAGTTCTTCGTAGAATGCCAAATGGTGCATTTTCATTATGAGGTCTATAATCATTCTTGTTTTGTCATGTGTTGTGTAATATATAATTGTTGCATCAGTCTATTGCGAATTCGATGTTTTAAATATAAAGTCAGAGACCGTGTCCCATAACTTCTTGTAAGTTTCCGTTTCAAAACCAATTCTCTTACGAGAAACGATGTAAAATATTCTTTACTGCTGTAAATCCTACAGATATTTGCAGAGGGTAATTAATCTCAAGTGTCATATTGTTGCTAGTGTTTATTAATCGGAGCTGACGTATTGGTTAAGCATCTTAACACAGTTAAATATACATTGGCTTTTGTTATATGATATCATTGACAAATTTTTATGTTTTTTGTTATATGAAATAACTAACCAGGTTTACTGTGTGTGGTTATAGCCTATATCAGGAAGTACAACATTCATGACTGAGGATATTAGTCATAAAATCAAAATGATGTTTCAGATTAGCGTAAAACCATTCCAAGTAAATTCTGTCTTAGACTTTCACATATCAAACTAAGTTTAAATCATTACATTTTGGTACTTCTACAATATTCAAATCTCTTAAGATTTGGAAGATCCTAATTGGCAGATTTATGAAAGCAATACAAATATCATTAAAATTCACACTAGTAAATAGACGAACATTATTAAGCAGACATAACAAAAATATATCACTATAAAACTAATAAACATAAAAACCAAATCAAAATTTGAAAATAAAAAATCAGCAGAGAAACGAGAAGAGCAAAAATATTAAAAAAAGAATATGAACGCTTTGCCACCAGTCAGGATATAAATCAAATTTTCAAAACCAGACCAACTAAAACATATACATCCAAATAATCAGGGCTAAAAAGTGAGACCGAAAATAAACACCAAAGAGTTACATCTAATATCGAAATACATTTTATTTATATATTTTCGTTAGATGGAAGCCGAAAGAGAGAGAAAAAGCAAGATTGTGGAGTTTTCTCAAACATAAAATTTTGACATTTCCTAATCTGTTTTCTTAAAATAACATACTGATTAGTGTGTCAGAAGTGATAACTAAGAGGAGAGAACAAGAGACTGAATCATGAGAAAATGCATATATATATATATATATATATATATATATATATATATATATATATATATATATATATATATATATATACAGTATATATATATATATACAGTATATATATATATATATATATATATATATATATATATATATATATATATATATATATATATATATATATATATATATATAGTAGTATATATATATATATATATATATATATATATATATATATATATATATATATATATATATATATATATATATATATATATATATATATATATATGTATTAGAATACTTCAGAAAAGACCCGAGATTTTCAGAAGCCCTGATAAAGGCAGGAGATCAGGAGATACTCAGTGTCTCAAAGGTTTCCAGTAATTCTGGAAGTTTATGTTGACTCTGGATGCTGGAAGCCATTACTGAGGTTCAGCAAGCAAAACATTTGAGAAATTAAGTTGCTTTCAAGATTTCCAGATCAAGAGAGAGAGAGAGAGAGAGAGAGAGAGAGAGAGAGAGAGAGAGAGAGACTGCTAATCTTTAGGAATCAGAAATGGTAAGTAATGATACAGCATTATTTGTAACTGAAGTGACTTTAATTTGTAAATTTTATCATATATTTTAAGAGAGAGAGAGAGAGAGAGAGAGAGAGAGAGAGAGAGAGAGAGAGAGAGAGAGAGAGAGGCAGATGAAAGCAGAATAAGCTGAAAAAAGGAATTATTCGAGCGCATCCGAATTCTAGTTTACCCACAACTAATGATTTTTTGAGAAAGAAAAAGAGCAGGAATGAACGAAACAAATGAGAGAGGGACAAAGTTAGTCTGACAAACCTGTCGTTTCAGTCCAATAAGAAACTAGAATTCTCCATGGAATCAAAAGGTTCTTGGATCTTCCATGTGTTGAAAATGATAGAAGTGTCCAGTGAACTAAACTGGTATAATCCCCTAAAGAGGCCACTAATATCTATCGTCAAGTAATCGCCTAAGACTGGAAAAACTCTCTATCTTTTCCTTAGAGAGAAAGAACCGCTGGTGTAATATCGCAGTTGTTAATGAGTGGACTTTAACTCATTCGATGCTGTGACTCACAAAGAAACAAATCGGTCGGACTTCAGAAATTCCTTGCCTGGCAAATTCTGATAGAGTTGACAACCAAACAAGGGAAAATGAGAATCAGTCAGTCATCAAATGGTGACTTGGAATAGATTTTTAAGAGAATTCATAGAGGTAACACAACACAATTATTCTGCCCAGACTTCTAGGAAGAGGAAAGAAGAGAAGAAAAATGAATAAACCGGGCACTTAATCTGAAGAAAATTTCCTCTATCGTCTCAGATTCCATTACACTTGGAAATAAATGCCATAAATAAAAAAAAAAAAAAAAATAAGTGCGTCAAAGAACAAGAGATAGTAAATCGACTGACCAAATCCAAACTATCTATCACCATGGAAACGGAGCCATAGCAACAACACATAGAAATATTATTTATCAGTACTCTTCTTTGCGGCTGTTAATATTTATAAATAAACATGAATGGGCCATAAATTGGTGAATTCATTCCGATTGCCTTTTATATAGTGTGTACCCGCCCACACTCCCTTCCACCAAATCACTCTAACTCCACACGCCCACACATACATACATACATATATACTGTATATACATACATACATACACACACACACACACACACATATATATATATATATATATATATATATATATATATATATATATATATATATATATATATATATATATATATATTAGCTGACCAACCTGGCGCTGCCAGGAAAAACTTTGAAGGACTCAGAAAAATTTAACTGCATCTCCTTTGAATCGTTTTGTCGTGTAAAGCATGTGTACTATCATTGAAAATTCTTTTCTTTCCTGTGATTAATAATTCTGTCTTGAACTGATTAAAGAAGACTCTCTGCTCAGGGAAAAGGTGACAATATTATACTGTACAGACTTCCGCGCAATGAACAGAAATTCAAGTATACCGGAAGGTTAGGTAGGAGAAGAGATTCAATCATGGAAATGATTAGCTGATGAATCGCTGTAGAGACTATATAAGGGAGCCATTGACGAATTATACAGTATATACCCTCCATGAACAAAAGAATGCCGCAGCAATGATCATATCAAGTCATATTTAAATGCGAATATCACGCAGGAACTGCCTCACCGTCAGCGAAAGCCTGTGCTAATGTTAGCCTCCCAATCTCTCTCTCTCTCTCTCTCTCTCTCTCTCTCTCTCTCTCTCTCTCCCCCTTTCAGTCTGATCAGAATTTATAAGTATGATTTCACAGCAATGACGAAAAAACAGCTGCAACTGATGAAAGATATGTATGGGGACGAAGTGTGGTTCGGGCATTCGCACAACTTCAGTTAACCACAGACCGTTCAGTCGCCTGATATCACCTCGTTTTCAAGACTGATATTCAATCTTTATCGCATAAAACCAAGATGGTATGATGTCATCTTGACAAATATCTTCAGAACATCCATAAGTTCTTAAGATACAGTGCTCGTTGGCTGTATAAATATTAAATATTTATCACGATGGTACTTTTCGACACCGTAAAGAGGGCTGCAACTGTTTTCGGTTTCCCGTGCGTGTTAATGAACATTTTTCAATTTCCTCTGGCATTTCTTATGGAAACTGAATGACAACCGATAAACTTTCTCTCTCTCTCTCTCTCTCTCTCTCTCTCTCTCTCTCTCTCTCTCTCTCTCTCTCTCTCTCTCTCTCTCTCTCTCTCCAACCCTGTCTCTTTTCCTCTTTCTTCTCCCTAACTCCCCTCTACTCTCTCTCTCTCTCTCACTTCCTCTCCCGCTCACTCTTTCTCTGTCACCCACTTCCCAACCCCACCTTTGGTGCCATTGATGTCTTACCGCTCCCTCCCCCACAATATTCTTTTCCATATAGTAAGTCATAATTATGTATACCGATGTTAGGTATGATAAATTCGTAAAGTCACTAAGTCTAAGGGCATAACCAGCCCCATTTCACGGGCAAAGATAAGTTGAGTATATAGTCAGGTTCATAAAGTAATGAAATGAACTTTCGTTCAGATTTCTTGGAGATTAACAAAACTATAAATTTTTTTTTTAAACTTTAGGACATACTGAATCCAAAAACCAATGTTGCTATTTTTTTCAAGGTGTCTGTGGTGGCCATCTTGGAATTTCAAAATGGTGACTACCGATAACCTTTTTTAAGGGTATCTCTGATCCTAAGCCAGCTAGGCTTCTGATTTTTGTGGCTAATCTAACATTTTTAGGGTCAAAGAAATGAATTAGTCCCCTTATATTATCCCAACTCCCCTATATTCTAATTTCTATAATATAATAATAATACTAATAATAATAATAATAATAGTAATAATATAATATAATAATAACAATGTTTATTTTGTCTCTACAAATGCCATGAAACTACTTCATTAGTGTTTATAATTTAATATTATTGTGTCAAACAGCCATTAGTTTATGCTTAATGGCTGAAAGACAAAATATTAACTGAATTACCAGGTGTAAGGTCTGTTCTGCAAAGCAACAGGCGAAAGTCAGCTGTGTTGTACTGTCCTGAAGCCTGTGAGGCTAAAATGGTTCACTCTGTCATCACTTCTGATGACATGAACAACATGAAGAATCTCTATAGGTCAGCACAGCTTGTTCGCCACAGTATTGAAAACTTCGCCAGAAGCCAACCACCACAAAGTTCAATCTCAGTTTCCAGCAAAATAGATGTGCCATTGGAACTCTATACACTTATTCGCTGGATCATAGCAGGGCCTGCAAATGCACTGGAGACTGAAGTTCGAACACATGCTGTGGACAGAGCTGCCCTTACAATAAGTCAAAATCAGATGTTTGCATTCAAGTCTACGAGACAAGTCACATATAACCAGGCAGAAGAGAAGACAGGGGAAGGATCCAGTCCAGTATCAAGTCAGAGATGAGACGAGCATCAAGCACATAGCCATGAGCAGATTCCTGTCACATGAAAAGACAAAGGCTGATTTGACCGAGTACTTGGCAGAAAGGACTCTTGTACTACAGCAAATATTCATCAAGATTGTCATCACTTCAGCATCTGGGCAAACCAGGAGCAACAAGGATATGGAACCTTTCAATGAAAACAACCATGAGGAAGCTGACACACTGATGATATGCCTTGCAGTATCTTCAACAAGGGAAAACCCAGGAGATATGCAACTAACTTTTTTCTCACTTGACACAGATGTCCTGGCCCTGGTAATTGCCAACTATGATTTGTTACCTAGGCACACCGCCATCTCCATGGCATCAGGTGTTCTAAAGATCCAGCCATTCTGGGAAGTTCTAGGTCCAGCAAAGGTGAAGGCTTTACCTGCATTCCATGCCTTCTCTGGTGCTGACAATACTGGAAGGTTTGCCAGAGTAGGAAAGGCCACAAGGTTCAAGATCTTCCTTGAAGCTGACGATAACACCATTGAGGCTCTGAAAAAGCTGTCTGATGATACTGAGGTGACTGAAGAGCTTCTGACAAGCTTGGAAAGTTTTGTGTGTGCTGCCTACGGTCCAAAGGGAATCCAAATCAAAAGCATTCCAGAGTTGTGATGGCGCCTGTTCTGTAAATACATGTCAGAGAGTGACAAGCTACCACCTGCAGTTGGAGCCCTCAAGCAGCACATCTTAAGCACGAGTTTGGGACCAGGCAAGCACTCTCCAGCAAGTTCCGCTGGATCCAGTGCAGAACGGCTACTACAAGGGAGATGATGGCCAACTGAAGCCAACCACCACTGATGATCCTCCAGCACCTAAAGCCATCCTTGAGATGGTGAGATGCCAGTGCAAGGGAGACTGTTCCTCACAAAGATGTTCCTGCAGGTCAAAGAACCTGCAGTGCACCGACTTTGTGAAAAAGATGAAGACACAGTTTATGAAAATCTTGATTCAGGTGTTACTGATAGTGAGAGTGATGACTGATATCATGGTTATGGCTGATTCTGTTCTAAAAGTGGCAATAACAACGTGTGCACAAAGTTGTATGCCTGCCTTTTAAAAGTCATGACTGATTTTAAAGTGAAATGGACGAAAGCAAAGTGTGCATGGAGTAAATGTTTTATGTATTAAAAGCAACTGTATGTGAAGACTATTTCATATGTATTATGTTTGACTGGTGTTTCAATATCCTGATTATAAGTAGATTTAGAGAAGAAATACCACATCTGCATGTGGAGTTTGCAGTTTTGTCATTAAAACTGGTATTTTTATTAAAAAATCTTTATTCATGATAAATGTAAGTGATTGTAGTTAATTTCTCTAGATTTCTGACCCCTTAAAATGTAAGTTTAGCCACTGAAAGCAACAGGCTACATGGTTGGAAGCAGACATACTGGTAAATTTAGTTTTCAAACAGTTGCCATTTTGAAGCTCCAAGATGGCCATCATGGAGACCCTTAAAAAAATGGGCAACATTGGTTTTTGTGTTCAGTACATCCTAACATTTCCAAAAATGTATAGTTTAGTAAATCTCCAAAAAATTTGAACGAAAATACATAAGGAACTGGACTAATACCTTAGTTTAACCAGACCACTGAGCTGATTAACAGCTCTCCTAGGGCTGGCCTGAAGGATTAGATTTATTTTACGTGGCTAAGAACCAATTGGTTACCTAGCAACGGGACCTACAGCTTATTGTGGAATCTGAACCACATTATAACGAGAAATGAGTTACTATCACCAGAAATAAATTCTTCTAATTCTTCATTGGCCGGTTGGAGAATTGAAGGCGGGACCAGCAGAGTGCTAGCTGAGAATGATACCATCCCATCCAATGAGGAACTGTTTCACGGGCAGAACCAGCCCTGTTTCAGGGAAGCCCCTACCCCTTTGGTGCCCTTTGGTGCTAGTTGTCTTACCTCCAGTGCTGATTTCTAGATAGTAAGTCATAAGTATACCAAGTTTGGTTGAAGTTGCTCTATGCATTTGAGAGTATTTATGGCACACACACACATACATCGATATTGAGTGGTGGCAAAACCAGCCATCACAGATTGGCGACCGTGACAGGATATTTCGTACCTGTTAGTGTTCACTAGTGTGCAAAATTAATTCTGGGGTCTTGTTTTTGGCAACATTTTTACACCTCCTCATGTAAGGTATTTTTTGGTAATTAGTGGTATTGTTTTGTGATTTATCAAAATGTCAACAGTTAATGTGTTAGAGCTTCTTAGTGGAGAAGGGTGGCAAGCAAGGCTGGCAGAGTTAGATAGGCATGAGTTGGAGCAGGTGGCTCAACATTTTGAAATAGAATTTGATGTATCGGTAAGGAAGGGCCTATTGTTATTGCAGGTGTACGAATATGTTAATACAGTGAAGGCAGGAGATGAAGTGAAAACAGCCAAAGAGGTGGAGCTTTTGAATAAGCAAATAGAATTAAAAACCCTAGAATTCAATATGAAAAAGTTTAGGGCAGAGGAAAGAGAAAGAGAGAGGCAGTTTGAGAGAGAAATGCAGGTGACGGATCCTTCTTCCCCTCCCTCTTCCCCAAATCTGTTGGTAACGCCTGCTATCAATTTGGCTAAGGCTCTCAAGTTCGTGACGAACTTTCAAGAATGTAATGTGGCGGAATTTTTTGTTTCTTTTGAGAGAATTGCTGCTAAGTTACAGTGGCCCCTGGAGTACTGGACCACCCTTATTCAGAGTAAACTGATAGGTAGGGCTCAGAGAATTTATGTTACGTTGGATGAGAATCTATCATCCGACCACGAAAATGTGAAGGCCATTATTTTGAAGGCTTATGAGCTTGTCCCTGAGGCTTATAGACAGCGGTTTAGGAACCTGCAAAAGGTAGGGAACAGACGTTTGTAGAATTTGCTAGGGTAAAAGCAATATGCTGAGGATTGGTTCAAGTCGAAGAAGTCGATGACTTTGAAAGGTTGAAAGAGTTAGTGCTTGTAGAAATTTAAGAGGTGTGCCCGATAAACTTAAGGTACATTTGGAAGAGTTGAAAATTGATACTTTACAAGAGGTTGCCATTGCTAGTGACGAGTATTATTTGTCACATAAAAATGAATTGGGAGTAGTGGTGACAAATGTAAAGCCTGGTTGGGTTAGAACGGGCCGGAGTAGTAATTATAATAAGGTTTCTAATAGGCCTTATTATATAAATAAGAACCAACCCAGGAGGCAGGATAACCCTAATAATAATAATTGCTTTTCTCCTGACAGGGGTAACAGGGGTTATAATGGTTATGATCCTGAAAAGGTGAAGAGTATGACATGCTACTATTGTAACAAGAAGGGGCATGTGAAAAGCAGGTGTTTTGCTTTTAAGAAAGCACAACAGGCAAACAATAGGCCAGTAATGGGTATAGGAAGGAAAGAGAAAGAACCCATCACGAGCAGGACAGATGAGCAATGACTATCCGGTTGTTTTGAGAAATTTTTGTCTCAAGGTTGTGTCTTGTCCGCGAATTCGTCCGAGTATAAATGCATACGTATTTTGCGTGGCACGGGTGCGGCACAATCGTTGATTTTGAGAAAAGCCTTCCCGTCAGATTTTGTCCTGAACTGTGAAGAATTTGTCTTGTTGTCTGGATTTTCCTGATTCGGTGGAGTCATATCCCCTCGGCAATTTTCATTTGAAATGTCCTTTTTCAGGAATGTTGAAATTGGCCATAGCAGAAAAATTTCCTGTTAAGGAAGTAGACAGTGTTGGGAAACGATGTGGCCTATAAGAACCATACTTGTCCAATAATAATAAATCCCGAAGTAGCAGTGGTTACTCGTTCTAGAGCTAGAGGAGTTGATGCTGCAGAGTCAACAACAGATGGAGATTTGAGTAGCTTAGAATGTAGTGGTATTAGCAATTTAGTTGAAGAAAATACTGACACTGTAAAGGACATTCCAAACTGGACAAAGGAGGAACTAATTAAAGCTCAGAAACAAGAATTCCGGAACCTTCCTACTGAATCAGGCGAGGTGGATGATTTGACAGTCCCAAAGTTTAAAATAATCAACGACATTCTTTATAGGCTGAGTAGGCCTAGAGAGGCTGGTAACCGTACACATGAAACTGCAAAACAAATAATGGTCCCTTGTGTTCACAGGATTGGCTTGATGTCGTTGGCACATGATAATGGTTTGGCGGGTCATTTCGGAATTCACAAGACGGCTGGGAAATTGCTCAAGGATTATTATTGGCCCAAACTGAAATCTGACGTGAAGAAATTTGTCAATAGCTGTGGTATCTGCCAGAAGGTCGGTAAGCCAAATCAAGTTATACCAAAAGCTATTTTATGTCCAATTCCTGTGGTTTCTGAGCCTTTTAAAGAAGTCATAATTGATCTTGTCGGGCCATTGCCCAGGACTCGTAGTGGGAATGAGTATATTTTCACTATAACGGTTAAAATGTCCCGTTTTCCAGAAGCCATTCCCCTATGTTCCATTAAAAGCATAAAGATAGTTGAGGGGTTAATCAATATTTTCACTAAGTTTGGGATGCCTAAGGTGATTCAGTCTGACAAAATTTGGCACCTGGCCATCATTTGACTCAACTTAGGTAACAGGGTAACAGGGTAGGTTTCAAACCCATACCTCCTTCCCTTTCCCCTTCCCTCTTCCCGCTCCACCTTCCCTTAGTAATTATGTGGTAATCACTTGACCGATCTATACAAAATTTGGCATGTGGCCATCATTTGACCCAACTTAGATAATATGGTAGGTTTCAAACCTGTACCCCCTTCCCCTTCCCCCATTCTCCTTCCCCCTTCCATTTGTAACTTATGTAGCAACTGCTTGACGAATTTAGACAAAATTTGGCACGTGGCCATCATTTGACCCAACTTGGGTAACAGGGTAGCTTTCAAAACCCATACCCCCTTTCCCTTCCCCATCCCCCTTCCCACTTTCCTTTGCAACTTACGTGGTAGTCACTTGACCAATTTAGACAAAACTTTGAATGACCATCAATTGGTGCAACTTAGATAATAGGATAGATTTCAAACCCATACCCCCTTCCCCTTCCCACATCCCCATTCCCCCTTCCTTTTGTAACCTATTGTAACCACTTGACTGATCTAGACAAAATTTGTCATGTGGCCATTATTTGACTCAACTTGGGTAACAGGGTTGGTTTTAAACCCATTCCCCTTCCCATTCCCCATCCCCCATCCCTCATCCTGCTTCACTTGGTAACTTACGTGGTAAACGCTTGACTGACCTAGTTTAGCACGTGGTCATCATTTGACTCAACTTAGGTAATAAGGTTGGTCCTAAACCCGTTCTTGACCGATCTAGACAAAATTTGGCATGTGGCTATCATTTGACCCAACTTGGGTAACAGGCTAGGTTTCAAATCTTTACCCCCTTTCCCTTCCCCATCCTTCTTCCCTTTGTAACTTATGTAGTAAATAAACACTACAGGTTTATCATACCTCCTTTTATGTACTTGATACCATAGAGATATATTATTGAAAATGCTTTTCTTTCCTGTGATTAATAATTCTGTATCAATGTTTGTGTTTAGGTTTAGTTGGGGGGTGTTTTCAGGTTTAGTGGGGGGTATGTTTTTAGGTTTAGTGGGGTTGTTTAGGGTTAGCAGAGGGTGTGCTTAGGTTTAGCAGGGTGTGTGTTTAGTCTTAGTGGGGGTGTGGTTTGGTTCACAAGAGATTATGTTTAGGCTTAGCAGGGGTGTGTTTTTGGTTTAGTGGGGGTGGGCTTAGTTTTAGTGGGGGTGTTTCATTTAAGTATAGAGGTTTAGGGGCAGTCACCACAGTAATATCTGGATAAAATGGACAGTCACCACAGTAATCCCTGGGGGACAGTCACCACAGTAATGTCTGGATAAAATAGACAGTCACCACAGTGATACCTGGATAAAATCGACAGTCACAACTGTAATACCTGGATAAATGGGACTGTCAGCATAGTAATTCTTGGATAAAAGAGGCAGACAGTACAGTAATACCTAGATAAATGGGACAGTCACCACAGTAATACCACCTGGATAAAAAGGGACAGTCAGCACATTAATACCTGGATAAAAGGGACAGCCACCATAGTAACATGCGGATAAATGGGACAGTCATCACAGTAATACCTGGACAAAAGGGTTGTCAGCACAGTAATAACTGGATAAATGGGACAGTCAGCACAGTAATACAAGGGTAAATGGGACAGTCACCACAGTAATACCTGGATGAAATGGACATTCAGCACAGAAATACCTGGATAAATGCGACAGTCACTACAGTAATACAAGGTTAAATGGGACAGTCACCACAGTAATACAGGGCTAAATGGCACAGTCACCACAGTAATAGAAGGGTAAATGGGACAGTTACCATAGTGATACCTGGATAAAAGGGAAAGTCAGCAGAGTAATAACTGGATAAAAGGGACAGTCACCATGGTAACATCTGCATAAATGGATAGTCACAACAGTAATAACTGGATAAATGGGACAGTCACTAAGTCACTACAGTAATGCATGTATAAAAGGAAAGTTAGTATAGTCATACCTGGATAAAAGGGACGGTCACCACATTAATGCCTGGATAAATGGGGCAGTCACCACAGTAATATATGAATAAATTGGACAGTCAACACAGCAATATTTAGATAAAAAGGACAGTCAGCACAGTAATTCCTGGATAAAAGGGACAGTCAGTACAAGGAGGTGCAGGAAAATTTGTCTAAGTTTTTTCAGAGTTTTCCCTAGCAGCACCAGGTTTTGTCAGCTTGTATATATATATATATATATATATATATATATATATATATATATAAATATATATATATATATATATATATATATATATATATATATATATATATATATATATATATATATATATATATATATATATATATATATATATATATATATATATATATATATATATATATATATAAACATATATATGTGCGTGCATGCATGCGCTCGTGTGTGTGTGTATAATACCTGACCAGCCCGGCACTGCCGAGAAAACTCTGAATGACAATGTATGGGTAGGGGAAGGAAGGGGGAAAGGAAAGAGGAAGGGAAGGGAAAGGGAAGAGGAAGGGAAGGGAGAGGGCAGAGGGAAGGGGGATGGAAGGGATAATGGAGAGGGGGAGGGGGAAGGTGGAAGGGGAGGGGGAAAGGGAGTGAAAGGAGAAGGGGAATGGTGAGGGGAAGATAGAAGGGGAAGGAAGGAGGAGAAGTTGTATTCCCCTATTAGAAGAGAATAAAAGGTACCTCCACTGAACAAAGACAACAAATAAGAAATATTATATTTCTATGATATGTGCTCATGTGTGTCTGTGTGTTTGTGTGTGTGTGTGTGGGGGGAGGTATCTGACTCCATCAAATGGCACGAATTCTTAGTGGTTTCAATTTACATGGGTCTACTTCTAGCTCTTCACTGTACGAAACTTCAGAAACTCAAGTTAGAAATGGAAGTGTAATCATTAGGCCTAGAAGTTGAAATCGAAATGGTGGACTTATTTTTATAGTGTGTGATCATATAAGTTTTTGTATTTTTTTGTGTTTGTCTTCGTGAGAATGCACTGCAATATGTTCGATAAACATGTAAAGAGTGACTTTGGAAAACTTCTTGTTTGTCCTGAAATTCTCTGAAGATGGTCTAGAGAGGCTCTAGGAATTGCGAGCGATTAACTCGTGTTGTGAAAGGTGACCGCACCCATTAAGAAATGTTCGATATAGTGTAACAGTAAAACATCACTAAACATTGTTTATTTTTCCATTACCTTCATTTTCTTCTCCTTGATTCTACGTTTACTCTATTTGTTACCATTAACTTCATTCTTCCCCAAATTTTTCAGATTCCTCGTGGCTACAATATGTCTACGTGGGATATTTTCTAAAACTGTTCCTCACCCTGTTAACACCTGGATCCCCTACCATCCATATCCCCTTCTAACCCCTCCCCCACCAGAGGTGTCTGGTCTAACAGAAAACGGAAAATTCAAAACCGTTGTACGTGATGTTCTCAAAACCCCTATCCTGTCTACACTCACTTTGTTTATCGATATAGGTGTTCAGTGTTGATTTTATGGAGGTAATTAACAATATTAGAATTCATTTAAGTTCTAATAAAAAATTGATGTTATAGGCAATTTATCTTTGCAGGTTAATCATACGTCTGACAATGCCTGTAACTTACTGATTGTATATGAATCACGGTGATGTGATAAAAAGTCATAATATGGCTGCGTGTGACAAACGCACTACACGGTCAACATGGCAGAGGTGGGTGGATATCGTCTCCAAATACAAACACCTGAGTTCGACGGGGATTTGTAGATGGGAGCCGATATCCACTTATACCTCACTTGCTGGCCGTGTGGGTTAATGCGTCCACTGTAGTCCTGAGCTCTTGTCTTTCGCTGGTTCGAGGCCATGGGACGACGAACTTATTGTCAACTAAAAAATTCCCCTTCAGTAACATATATGAAAATATATTATTTCCGAGGTAAAGCGAATTGGATATTAAAGGACTTTTGTAGCTTACTGATTGTATATGAATCACGGTGATGTGATAAAAAGTCATAATATGGCTGCATGCGACAAACACACTACACGGTCAACATGGCAGAGGAGGGTGGATATCATCTCCAAATACAAACACCTGAGTTCGACGGAGATTTGTAGATGGGAGCCAATATCCACTTATACCTCACTTGCTGGCCGTGTGGGTTAATGCATCCACTGTAGTCCTGAGTTCTTGGCCTTTGCTGGTTCGAGCCCACAGGACGACAAATTTATTATCAACTACAAAATTCCCCTTCAGTAATATATATGAAAATATATTATTTCCGAGGTAGAGTGAATTGGATATTAAAGGACGTTTGTAGCTTACTGATTGTATATGAATCATGGTGATGTGATAAAAAGTCATAATATGGCTGCGTGCGACAAACCCACTACACGGTCAACATGGCAGAGGTGGGTGAATATTGACTCTAAATACAAACACCTGAGTTCGACGGGGATTTGTACATGGGAGCCGATATCCACTTATACCTCACTTGCTGGCCGTGTGGGCTAATCGTCCACTGTAGTCCTGAGTTCTTGTCCTTCGCTGGTTCGAGCCACGGGACGACGAGACTTATTATCAACTAAAAATTCCCCTTCGGTAACATATATGAAAATATATTATTTCCGAGGTAGAGGAATTGGATATTAAAGAACGTTTGTAGCTTACTGATTATATATATATATATATATATATATATATATATATATATATATATATAAATATATATATATATATATAAATATATATATATATATATATATATATATATATATATATATATATATATATATATATATATATATATATATATATATATATATATATATATATATATATATATATATATATATATATATATATATATATATATATATATATATATATATATATATATATATATATATATATATATATATATATATATATAGAGAGAGAGAGAGAGAGAGAGAGAGAGAGAGAGAGAGAGGTGAGTGTTTGTATATTTCTTTATCCACTATAGAAATCCGAACCACTAGACAAACCCAGACAAAATTTTGCACACAGGCTCTATGTCATCCCAAAAAGGTTTTAACTGAAAATCAAATCCCTACCCCATGACAGACATACAGACACACACTAAACAAATGAAATTTTCGTTTTTATGCCACCTTTTCCTTCGGTGCTTTCTGGGTCAATTCTCATTTTTCACCCAACGCTCCAACTTTTCTTCCAAATGCTGCCATTCGTATGATTTTATTAAACTCCCCCCACTGCAAAACCTTTACTCAGCTTAGTACATCTAAAAAAAATTAAACAGTGTGTTCGACTCTGTAAGAATTACTTTCATTCAGTCATAATTCAATATATAACTTCTACCACCACACCAGTCAGCCCTTACAATTCTTGCCAATGAAAAAAGTAGTAACAGACCACGTTTCTGTGACAGGCTTACCCCCTCATTGAAAAACTACTTGCATCAAAATTACAAAATTTTTTTTCAGTGTTCATCTTAAGCCAAGCGTGTCTTAATCATACCCTGCCAATAAAATACAAATTCTTAAGTGCCTTGTGGTATTACCATCATCATATCTAAGTACTTAATCCACGAAACAAAAATTCGTAGTTACCGGCACAACTTTGGAGATCAAGAACTAATTTATCACCATCCGTGCACGCGTAGGCTATTAATAGACCAAATGATTCTGTGGCAGGTCTACCCGCCTCATTAAAAAATTACTCACGATGAAATTATCACATTTTTTCAGTGTTCATCTTAAACCAAACGTATCTTAATTATACATTGCCAATAAACAAAAATTCTTAAGTACCTTGAGGTATTACCGTCATCAAATCTATAACGAATCTCCTTTGGTTTGTTGTGTAGTGAATTTCACGTAATAGATAAAAGGTCTGTTGAAAGGGAGACGACCTTTCCCCTCAAACACACCCGAGCACGTATTGTACAGTAGAAGTATAAGATTTTTTATTTATTGTTTCTGTTCAGTGACGTCATTTATTCTTTTCTATTAGGGGAATGCAACTTCCTCTCCCCCTTTATCTTGCCCTCACCCTCCCTTGCCCCTCCCCCTTCCAGTTTCCCCTCCCCTACCCCTATCCTTTCCTCCTTCCTTCCCCTTCTCTTTCCTCCCCCACTCACCCTTCCATCCCCTTCCCTCCCCTACCTTCCCCTTCTGCTTCCCCTGCCTTTCCTCAACCATCCCCCGAGCTTCAGACTGTCATTCGATGGACCGGAGTTCAATTCCCGCGGCCGGCTGATGAAGAGTTAGAGGAATTTATTTCTGGTGATAGAAATTCATTTCTCGCTATAATGTGGTTCGGATTCCACAATAAGCTGTAGGTCCCGTTGCTAAGTAACCAAATGGTTCTTAGCCACGTAAAATAAGTCTAATCCTTCGGGCCAGCCCTAGGAGAGCTGTTAATCAGCTCAGTGGTCTGGTAAAACTAAGATATACTTACTTTTACTCGCCTTCCCCATTTCCCTTTCCGTTCCTTCCTCCCTCTCCCCTACCCCTTCCCTCCCACTACCCGTAGGCTGTTATTCAGATTTTTACCCGTACCCATAAGTTATCATTCAGTTTTCCAGGCAATAGGTTAGTCAGCTAGTAGATATATATATATATATATATATATATATATATATATATATATATATATATATATATATATATATATATATATATATTCCACACACATTAAGCTAAAAATAACGTTTAATGCCAGATCTACTCAACCTGTGAATGGTATACGCAAAAAGGAAATTTTTGAAAGTGATAATCGATCTGTCACCAGGGAGACGCTTATCACTTTGAAATAATTGCTCTTTGA
>NC_089763.1:7650521-7685521 GCF_040412425.1 Macrobrachium rosenbergii | reverse complement strand
TTACATTGTGTGTACTTTATAAGTACATGGGAGGAATTCCCATACCTTTATTTTTATGCATTTGTTTAACAAGGGTTTTATTTGATTTCTTCAGATGTTTTGCTGAGAAAGACGTTAAACATGTACTCCTTGGGAATGTAGTGGACTTTGACTTATTTTGAGCTATTGTGTGGAAAGGGTTTAGGAACAATAATTGGTTAAATATGATGGACTTCAACATGTTTGATCATTGGGTGAACAATAGTATTCCATTTTATTTCATCTCTTGTTTCTTGCAATCCAGTTTTGTTAGATGATTGTCAGATAAATTGTTTTGTGTAACGCGTGTTTTGCTGTCGACCTGAGAGAGAGAGAGAGAGAGAGAGAGAGAGAGAGAGAGAGAGAGAGAGAGAGAGAGAGAATGTGTGTGTGTATGTACAGATGTGCATTGCCAGTAGTCTTGTTGATGTGGTCACTATCAAGCTACCAGTAGAATGGACTTCTCGGCTTTGTAGAAAAAGGT
The DNA here is from genome assembly GCF_040412425.1 of Macrobrachium rosenbergii. Classification (NCBI taxonomy): domain Eukaryota; kingdom Metazoa; phylum Arthropoda; class Malacostraca; order Decapoda; family Palaemonidae; genus Macrobrachium; species Macrobrachium rosenbergii. The sequence continues at coordinate 7,685,019 of NC_089763.1, read as the reverse complement.
AAGCAATGAAATTTCTCTCGACTGTGTAAAACACACACACACACACTCACACACACACACACACACACACACACACACACACACACACACACACACACACATACATATATATATATATATATATATATATATATATATATATATATATATATATATATATATATATATATATATATATATATATATATATAACCCTAGCTGCCTGAAGTAAAACTCTGAATGACAACCGACAAACTGTCAATCTCTTCCTCTCTCTCTCCCTCTTTCCAACACTCCCTCACTCTTTCTCTCTTTCTCCTCCCCTCTAACACCCCCTTTACTCTCTTCCTCTCTCTCTCTCTCTCTCTCTCTCTCTCTCTCTCTCTCTCTCTCTCTCTCTCTCTCTCCTACTCTACCAGCGCACCTATTCACTAGCATAAAATTCAACAGCCCTACGTGGGGTATTCACTATTAGGTTTATCTGTCATTTCTTCTGTCAGTTCATCAAAACTGGCATTAAAACTTCTGTGTAGACAACAGTTTGTGTGCGAAGCAAGTCCACTCACCAGAACGGTTGAAATGATGGAATTACCTAAAGTTCTTCCGATCGGCTGACAGGTAATTGCATGTGTGGGCGGGTAAGCAACGATTTCGTGACAGTTTGTCGCTGGATTTCTTCTGGGAAGGATCTCTTTCATCAGAATATGATTAAATTATGTATAGAACTAATTTATTTCATTGATAGACAATTCAATGCTATTTGTGGTCCGTTATAAGTCCAAATCATATAATAAAAATGAAAATAAATATTTTCATGTGATACAGACAATTTGGTATAGACCTAGACCATTTCATAAAAAAACTGAACCAACTCCCAGGATCTTATTTAAACACATTCATTAATAATATATGAGAATATACGTCTTTTTTTAATAAGAAATATTTAGACTAAATTCTGTTACACCTTTTTTGCTTCTTTCCTATTATTAAGTGAATTGCTGCAGCAGTTAATCTTGCACCTCTTCATCAGATTAAGAAAAAATATTGGCAAAACATTTTCCAATATGACTAACTTCAACTCGTGATACATATACTTTCCATTGGTTTCAAGGACGTTTTTAACATAGCATAATAAATTACAACTTATTATCTTTAAACGACATCAAATTCATTAATGCAGCATTAAGTGTAAGGTTATACGGAGTGACGGAAAACAAGTAAAAAATGCGCCAAAGTTTCTTCGAGGCCATCGAGTTTTCTGTACAGCATATAAATCCGTATGAAACTTTCAACCACGGCCAATGAAACTCAGCTACGGTCCGGCGGTGGCCTGTGTTGTTGGTACCTATAGCTGTGCCAGAAGTACGATTATGGCTAACTTTAACCTTGTATAAAATAAAAACTAACTACAGAGGTTAGCAGGCTGCAATTTAGTGTGTTTGATGATTGGAGTGTGGATGATCAACCCTCAGTGGTTTTTAAGATCTGAGGGCAGAAAGTAAAAGCATGGACAGAAAAAATGCGGACAGACAGACAAAGCCATCTCAATAGTTTTTTTTTTACAGAAAACTTAAAATTACTACATCAACCTGGTCAATTCGTACCTTTGGTGATGACGTGATCAGGTATTATAAACAAAAACCTTCCCTTCGTGGAGGAATGTTAGGCAAACGGTTATTTATTGTTTTGAATAATACACGTTGATAAAAGATAGAAATGAATACATACCATTTTAATAAACAACCATAAACAATCATTTACTGTAATTCTCCCAATGACGGAAATGCTTTTGCTCACTGCATATTATTACACCAGCAAAAAGTGCGAATTGACCGGTAGTCCAGTTTTGTTGTTCAAGGGTTGATGTAATTGCCAGGTGTCACTGTGTCACTATATGTAAGTGACATACAAATTTCGACACGCTTTTAGTCGATGTTTGCTCTTATATCTTGTTAGGTATTAAATATAAATAGGGTTTGCGGAAGGAGGGTGGATGAGAGAGAGAGAGAGAGAGAGAGAGAGAGAGAGAGAGAGAGAGAGAGAGAGAGAGAGAGAGAGAGAGACTCACTGCAGGTAACATTTCCAACCCAGTCTTAGTTATTGGCAAATCGCCAGTTAATTGATATTATTCCAAACCTCATTTAAACCAACTGTATAACACTAAATACGTCATCGTAAGGCCACGAAGCAGTCGCTATAACGTTCCGAAGGGGAAAACGAAGGAGAAACGAGCGAAATAACGAGGAAATTCGCATTAGAACAAATAAAGAAACATCATTGTATACATCTTGCACGTCGCTTTGTGCAAGAGGGAGTTGAGCAACTTGTTCATTGAGTTCGAAGAAATAATATCCACATAAAAGGAACAGTAGGCTGGATAATTGGAACAGATGTCTGTGTTTGTCTGCCTGTTATGGGGGCACGGGCTTGAATTTGAGTTGTAACCTAAACTGGTCAAATAGGGAGCGCGTATGAAATTTTGTATAGATCGGTCAAGCAGTTCGGAGTTCTGTAGCACACAAACTTACATTTACTTTTTATTATATATATATATATATATATATATATATATATATATATATATATATATATATATATATATATATATATATATATATGTATATATATATGTGTATATATATATATATATATATATATATATATATATATATATATATATATATATATATATATATATATATATATATATATATATATATATATATATATATATATATATACTCATGTATATATATATATATATATATATATATATATATATATATATATATATATATATATATATATATATATACTCGTACATATATATATATATATATATATATATATATATATATATATATATATATATATATATATATACATATATATTACACCGGAATACTAATGGACGAAGTTTTGAACAAATATACCTCATTACAGATTTCCGTTTAATTACGCACCAGGAAGCATTTATGTTCATTTTGAATATTTTTTCATTGCGAGAGAAACAAAGACATTACAGATTTCGGAGGATATGCGTAATAGCAGAGCTATAATGTCGGTAATATAAATATTTCCCAGTAACATCTGATACCGACACCATGTGTGCGCCGTTACCCCCAACAATCTCATTCTCATGTTGCTGAAAGAATTAAAGAATAAGAGATTTCATCACCCTTATAATATTTATGAAGTTCAGAAGGAAATCTATACATCATCTTTCATTATACATTTGTTTGATATCACTCGACTCTAATGAATAAACCTATTGTACAAATATCTATCTGTCTATCTGCCTATCTGTATCTATGTACAAAACTGCTTCACGAATTAATATAAGCAAACTTGACTTCTAAAAGATAGGCCATAGTGTGTGTTCCAGCCTATATTTTGTGTTTTTCGTGAAATGACATGAATTGTGAATGCTCAGTGACTACGATTATTTGCAGTGGCATCACAGCGAATCACCAGATTCCTCGTAATTGAAGTTTGTCTTTCAACTCAGTGCGTGTTTTAAAAAACATGATCACGCATCCCCATCCCTCCGCAAATATTTTTTGCGGTTACTATGGCAACGGTGTGTGTGTATCTTGAACGGCAGATGATGCACAGCTTTTAGAAAGGTTATGGTAGAAACTACCATAGAAGGCTCGAGAGAGTTAAGTCCTGTTATTAAACTCTTTTTATGCCCCATGTTGACGGCAAGAAATAACACAAGAAGAGATGATATCATCAGAGTGTTATCAGAGAAATGCGATGATTATAAGATTGAATTTACGGAATTTATTGTGATAGTCATAACATTATGCCACCGTCATCTGGAGTTGATAATTATTGGTTAGTGTATGCAATCTCTGTATCATTTTGTTAGATTATCTAAAGAAAAAAACTGAAAGCTTACAGGTAAGCCGTAATGATCAAAAGATAAATAGTCAGAACTGAGGATTGAAGGATAATAAGAGAATTAACGATACTAAGAGGATTAATGATAGTAATAGGACGTTCAAGAAAAACGAGCATCTTAGAGAAGAGGCTTGGAGCAATGATGTGGTTCTAGGTTTCTTCAGCAACCCTTCGCGGATGGTCTGTAAACCTCCCGACTTAATCAGTGTTGATTCATCCTGGAGAATCATCAACTGGTTAAAGAGAAATACAGACCTCGTGTTTCAAATGGAAGGGGAAATGACTATTAGAGTGCGTCAGGGAGAAATATTATTGAGTGTTTTGGAATATATCTTGATGCGTTCTTCTTAAAGGAAGCGTTTAACGCTGACTTCACATTTAATCCTATAAAGACCAAATGCATGTTTGCTATTATGCATACATGATGCCTTGTGATCTGAGTTATAATGACGACATAACCCGCACAAGAAGTAAAACTGATGCTGAATTTAACATGGTGTTAAGGAAAACTTATTTTGTATACATAGATGTAAAACTGTTTTATTTCAAACAATTTTGCTTACAGATATTCGACTGCAAAGAGTGGTTTGGAGGTTCATACCAAAGTTTAAACATTTATAAAAGTTGTGGTGTAGGCTACCGTTAGTTAATCAATAGAACTTATACATTTCATTATGCCCGTCAAGAGGCCCAGATTTTCTTTATAAATAAATCTAACATTATGGCTACAATTTAGATACTAAGTAACCCACGTGACTTTTTTCGAATGATTTTACGATTCCTGTAATAAAACAGAAGAAATGAGATTTTAAAGGCATCCTGTTGTGGGGTCCCACTTGGACAGCACGATCGTCCATCATGCCTAGCCGCCCGAAATCATACCCTACGGGCATCCACTCCTCACATCTCCGGACATGCTCGCCGGGCACGCGTGTATAAGAAACACAGCTGACAACATATACTCTTTCAATGTATACAATACACTGTATACAATACGAAGTCAGCTTTCCAGCTATATTTATCAGAATTCTGTCTGTAACTTGTGTATAGAATTATGTACTATTTTCCATTCTCAAACAAACACAATTAAAAGTATGTTAATCTCTATTTTGTTCGCCTCGTGTCAGGCGCTACGTTTCCGCTCGCAAGAGCTCTTGACATGTTTGTTTGTTGTCTTAAAGAAATTAGTAAGTCTGTAGACTCAGCCTACGCTACATTGTAATAAAGATAATGATTACAGATTATAATAATAACACTAAAGTTGAATTGTAGCGAGAATTTATTTTGTTCAATTTTGAACCAAATAAATTCTCCTTCTCAACAGCTTTAGTGTTATTATTATAATCTGTAATCATATCTTTATTACAATGTAAGGTAGGCTGAGTCTACAGACTTACTAATTTCTTTAAGACAACAAACAAACATGTCAAGAGCTCTTCTGAGCGGAAACGAAGCTGGACACGAGGCGAACAAAATAGAGATTAACATACTTTATTACTGAGAGAGACTGTTAAGGATTTTATACGCTAATATATTCTGACATTTCCTTGGAATGATGAAATAACAGTTGACCAGGGTGACTTCTCTTTTCTTGTGATGTTTTTATAGGATATATTATGTGGTTGTGCCATTAATCATAAACTTTTCTAAGTATTCAGATTTTGTATTTCTCACCTCTAAAATGTTTAAACTCTTATATCTTGGATATGAAATTAAGACAAACTGCACTGAACTGCAATATCGGTATATATATATATATATATATATATATATATATATATATATATATATATATATATATATATATATATATATATATTTTTTACGTTTTTTATGGCGATTTAGTTTGAAATATTCTCTGTGAGACAGGTAGCAACAATTTAAGGTAATTTAGCCTTGTGATTCTGACTTCGTGGGTCAGGAAAACATAAAAGAGGAAAACAAAGGGGAATTATATATGAGCGTAGGGCTCTTGTTACTGAGGAAAATATTACGTAAAACACGTGGGCAAACTTGCAGGAGTGTATTTACATAAATAACATTAGTACGGGAAAGAGGAATGCTAGTAGATTATTGATCCTGAAGGGGATCCTATGCGATGAATGAAACTGGGGATTCAGACACAGTCCAAGAAGCTTCCACGATATAGGGTCCCTCTGAAATGAGAGATATGCACATTATACGCCAGTAATGAAAATAGACAAAGAATAATGAATTCGAAGCTGCACTGAGGTGCCAAGGGCTTCGATGAATTAATAATAACAGCACTGCCGACACTCGAGGAGCACGGACATTTGACAAGAGATTCGGTGATTACTGGCTCTCAAATTGAGTAAATGTTACGAGACAAAAGCGTGACTGAATGGAGGTCTTCAGAGCACTTTACCGTAAGGCAGATTTAGTTCCAGCGCAGAAAGCGGTCCGTGGATGACTTGCGATTTCGAGGCGAGTTCTTCCATGTGTTAGGATGCACGGGCTTCAGTAAAAGGGCAAGCGATAGGGACTTCTCGAAACTCCAAGCAAATGGAGTCAGTCATCGGTCCAGCTAGCATCCAAGGGAACACGTGGGTGGTGGCCGGAGTTCACAGAGGGAAAGTATGCATTTAAAGGCCACGTGGTTAGGACCCAAGGGCATGGCCGTGATTCAGGGACTTCACTCCCTCTCTTCCAGTGCGCGTGTGAGACCGAACCTCGGTTTGGTTTCTGCTTTTATCTCCTCCTATGGGGCAGGGCGCACGCCCAACACATAGGGGGAGTTGAGTCATGTTCAGCTGATGCCCGCAGGGAGTTTGTGCCTGTAAGAAAACGACCAGACATTTACTTTTGCCTCGGAAAGGAATTGCCTACTTAAAGGGGGAGTGGCCTTCAATCCGTTTTAATCTCTTGTATTGTGACCGTGTGAAATATTGAAATATCGATCGGCCGGCGGTAAATGAAAACAACAAAAAAAAAAAAAGAAAAGGGGGAAGCAATTTGCTAGCGAGTTCTTGCTAATTATGATTATATATATATATATATATATATATATATATATATATATATATATATATATATATATATATATATATATATATATATATATATATATATATATATATATATATATATATATATTATATATATATATATATATATATATATATATATATATATATATATACTATATATATATATATATATATTAATCATTATTGATGTTTCCCTTGATTGCAGGTGACTGTGAGGAATCAAATAGTACTAGGCTTTATCATCTTCTATTGATTATAATTATTCCCATTTTATATATATATATATATATATATATATATATATATATATATATATATATATATATATATATATAATATTCCATACATCTTCCTGGTCTCAACTGGATCAGTATTATCCTGGAATCAGAACTTTGACCTTACTTATAAAAGACCATTGTGCTGCAAAATGTGTGAAATTCTTGGTGGCCATTGTATTAATTGCAATTTTTGGATTTTTGAAATGAGCAACCCCTTTAAAAATCAATAGTAGGATTATCAGACAAGATTTTTTTACAAAACATAAGTTTAAATTTAACAGATAATGACAAATGCAAACATAGAATATTATTGACCTAACTTTAGTTGATTGCAGGTGACTGTGAGGGAAACATCAAATAGTACTAGGCTTTATCAGCGTCAAGTATTGATTATAATTATTCTAAATGAGAGGAATATATATATATATATATATATATATATATATATATATATATATATATATATATATATATATATATATATATATATATATATATATATATATTCCTCTCATTTGTGAATAATTATAATCAATACTTGACGATGATAAAGCCTAGTACTATTTGATATTTCCCTCACAGTATCTGTTCAACTAAAGTTAGAATAATATTCTTATATTTGCATTTAATTAAATTTTAAACTTATGTTTTGTAAAAATCTGATAATCTACTATTGCAGTACTGTTTACAAGGGGCAACTCATTTCAAAAATCAAAATTATGATTAATAAAATGGCCACCAAGCGCTGCTATTCTACACATTTTGGCAGCACAATGGTCTCAAAAGGGCAAGGTCAAGTTCTATTCAGATATATATATATTAACTATATATATATATATATATATATATATATATATATATATATATATATATATATATATATATATATTTATAAATGTAACTAACTTGTAAACTTGCATGTAAGCAAGTATAAACTAGTGTTCTATAGAAATCCGAACCTCTTGATGGGTCTTCACAAATTTTGCATGCGGCCCCCATTTGACCCAAGGAAGGTTTTTGCATGGGATTCAAACCCGTACCCCAACCCTCCGAGACACCTTATTTACTGTGGGTCCCGGCAAAGACCCAGCCATCAGATAACATTTTGGACTGGTGTGAAACGTAGAGTGCCGGGAACATACTGTAGGTTCGTACACTTTCTCGTTCAGTGTCGGGCTGAGTAGTGTGACTGAAATTGCGGCCACGCAAAGAAAAATTTTCTTGCATCTCCTCTGAATTCTTTTGTTGTGTAAAATATGTGTACTATCATTGAAAATGCTTTCCTTTCCTGTGATTAATAATTCTGTCTAGAATTCATTGCTTTAAATAAACATGTTAATCAAAACCAAACAACTTATTACTCCTTTCAAGTAAAAGTTAGTATATATATATATATATATATATATATATATATATATATATATATATATATATATATATATATATATATATATATATATATATATATATATATATATATATATATATATATATATATATATATATATATATATATATATATATATATATATATATATATATATATATATATATATATATATATATATATATATATATATATATATATATACACATTATATATATATATACCCAAACACCCTTTTTGCTTTAAACGAGGCAGTGCTAGATGGATAGAACCTTCTGGCTCCCAATATAATTCTAGGGGTGAGGTTACTAGCCATTTAACCGTTTCCTGAAGTCCAGGTGACTCTGGTACCCATTGACAGATGGGCTGACTGGTGGCTTAAGCCGGAAATTGAACACCGGGCTTAACAGTTCAAGCTAAGTTTTCTGCCGCTGTGCCAATTTGCTATACTTTTATTGTGGCTCTCCTTGAGTGCCACCATAATATTTGACTTTTACATTCATAATTACTACGCTGACTTTCGGAAGAGAAAACAGTTTGTCAGAGTGACAACGAAAGGTCAGGTATGTGACGAAATAACGGTAAATTTAGTAGACACTTGAAAGGACAAACGATACTGAGCTCAGGTCGATGAGCGTTATAGTCCTCCATTCGGAAACTCTTCGACGATAAAGAAAGGCGATCCAGAGATATTGCTTCCATTTGTACACAAGGTGTGGAAAGGGTGAAGAAGGGATAGATGTCAATAGTGAAATACCAATACCACCCTCAGATAGGAGAGTTTCTGAACATCAGCTTCAAGTTAAACTAGACAGAGTTTGAAGGATGTAAACTGTTTCTTTATACACACACTCTACTGTGTGTGTATATATATATATATATATATATATATATATATATATATATATATATATATATATATATATATATATATATATATATATATATATATATATATATATATATATATATATATATATATATATATATATATATATATATATATATATATATATATATATATATACATATATATGTATATATATATATATATATATATATATATATATATATATATATATATATATATATGTATATGTATGTATGTATGTATGTACTGTATATACTCCAACACCAGAGTTGCCCTCTTTCGTTCCACCTTGTTTTACAAACGTTACGTCGATGACACGTTCGCTTTGTTCAAACGTGATTTTAATGCTGACTCTTTTTTGACTATATTAATAATCAACACCCGAACATAAAGTTTACTCTGGAGAAATAATCTAATAACAAATTACCGTTCCTGGATGTTCTAGTCTCTAAAAATGAACAAGGTTTTTATACAGGGATTTATAGGAAAGATACTTTCACAGGTATGGGTACGAATTTTTATAGCTTCTGTCATTTTAATTTTAAATTAAACTCGATTTTTACGCTCCTCCAGAGGGCCTTTACGCACTCATCGAGTTGGATGACCTTCCATGAAGAGATCGTAACCCTGGCTAACTACTTCAAAAACAACTGTTTTCCTCAAAATCTCTTTTTCGGGGCTTTAAACAGGTTTTTAAATTAAAAAATGGAAAAACCCACGGCCATCCACATGGTACAAAAAATGAAAATGTTTGCAACGTTCCCTTACCTATATGACGATAATTTTAGGAAGAAATGTCTTAATCTATTTAAGAGAGAACTGCCTGCACTGAACCTAAAATCCACAAAAATCCTTGCACCATCGGGTCCTTTTCAAGCTCATAAAAAAAGTTAGTCCGTTGTTTACATCCAACGTCGTTTACAAGTATAAGGTGCAACCAGGGGACTTACGGTGGATGTAACAAAAGACTGCTGAGGGTACGCATAGACGCCCATAGAGGAGTTAGCTTCCGAACCGGGAGCAGACTGTCCAACCCAGAACAATCCAACATAAGGAATCATTCGAAATTATGCAAAACTCATAGACAATAAAGACTCTCGAATAATAGGACACACAGAAAGACAGTGGATTAACAACCTTAGAATCCATAATGATAAAATTAACAGTTCCATCATTGAACACCCAAACATCATCCACTCAGCTGTTTATTACTTGATGGTCCTATTTGCCTTATTGTTACCTTGTTTTCACCTTTTTATGTATTTGTGTTTTAATTTGTATTTTTCTCTCCTTCTTTCAATAGTCTTGTTTTAGCTCCCGTGTGGGTAGGTCTTTCTTTTAGTGTCATTTAAAATTAGCATTTTAAATGAGACAATACTGTAGTGTTTTTAATCAGTTGTTGTAATAAATGTTTTTATGATTAATTATTGAGTCAGCTCGCTGTTTTCAGCCTTGAAAATGCAACAATGTAGTTGTGAAACGTCGGCAGTAGGAATAAACTATCAGCTGTATTGAGTGCCTTTCCTGGTCGCCCACGAGTTATATATATATATGTGTGTGTGTGTGTGTGTGTGCACACACACACACACACACACACACACACACACACACACACACACATATATATATATATATATATATATATATATATATATATATATATATATATATATATATCATTTACTGTGGTACCCATGGGGATGCATAGGGCCTCGGTGAACACACGCCACTACATTCTGTCCTGGGCTAACTCCTCAAGATCTCCCCAACACTCGTCTCCTGCTTCCCGCCTCATTGTCCTTAACCAGGTCTCCTTTAGCCTACCTCTAACTCTTCTCCCAAGGGTAACCCACCCCAGTGTATCTTGTACTATTCCCTGGCTTTTATACCCATGGCCTAGCCACTTCCAGCATGAGAACCTAACATACTCATTGACCGGCTGCACCCTCGTTACTTATCTAACTGTATTATTTGATATTGTATCCCTCCAATTAATTCCTAATATTCTCTGAGCGCCTTATTTTCAAATGTTAAGAATTTATTATCTTAAGTCACTGCCCATAAACCAAAATACTCCTAACCATTACCTTATAAATTTTGATTTTTGTATGCACAGAAAAATTGCTATTATTCCAAATATTTTTAAGCATTCCCATTGCCTGATGAGCCTTTTTTAATCTTTCCATAAATTCTGTGCTCAGAGAACCATCCTTATCAAAAGAAGTACCTAAATATTTAAACTTATCCACTTGCTTTACAATCAAGCCTTCAATTAGACAATCCTGTGTATTTTCAATATTCATATTCATGATTTCAGTTTTTCCACTGTTAATAACCAAACCAACATTTGACCTTCACTCACTGGCAATCCAACACACTTTGTATTTTTTTTGGTCCCTCACAGATAAAAAACCACATCAACAGCATAATCCAAATATACCTGCACCAGTTTTCTTTTAACCCTTCTCATAACATAATATATGACCAATACAAACAACAGAGGAGACAGAATGCAACTCTGAATCACACCAGACTTGACTTCAAATGGATCACTCAAACACCCATCAACCACCATAATGCCTCATGCATGTTCATGATTTTTTTCTAGTATTCAATCCTTCCCATCGAAATACTATCAAAGGCCTTTTTCTGAAATCAGCAACACAAAGACTTAACGAAGTTTTCATTTCATTAGCTTGATGCATTAAATGACTAACTATGAAGGTTTGATCACTGCAACCATGCCCCTTAATAAAACCAGCCTGTTCAACCCTCAGAATACCATCAACCACTGGCTCCAGCCTATTCAACATTACTGGATTCGATCCTGATGTGAGTCAGAAAGTTATTTCTGTTCTACACATGATTGTGTGTTGATTGTTTCTATCATATTCACTCAGAAAGGATAATTCGAAAGAAATGCTGTCAATTGGGTCACTGCTGAGTCGGGAAGTTGGGGAAAACACGCTGGTATACAAGCAGTTAGCCTGCCCAGGTAATGCCTTAGGTGCAGTGGTACTCAGGTTCCAGCTTCTTATATGACTTGTGTGGCCTGGATGCCAGTGCTCTGTCTTTCATTTGAAAGACCTGGCTTCGATTCTGATGTGAGTCAGAAATTTATTTCTGTTCCTCACGTGATTGTGTGTTGATTATTTCTAATATATAATAGATGTATATATATATATATATATATATATATATATATATATATATATATATATATATATATATATGTTTATATATATGTATATACAGTATACTTTTTGTATATATATATATATATATATATATATATATATATATATATATATATATATATATATATATATATATATATATATATATATATATATATATATATATATATATATATATATATATATATATATATATATATATATATATATATATATATATATATATATATATATATATATATATATATATATATATATATATATATATATATATATATATATATATATATATATATATATATATATATATATATATATATATATACTTACATTATGCCCTATTAACAAGGAGTCATATAGGGTCATAACACTTTCTACATCTATTTTAAGAACAATGTCATATCATCTTATTGTTAGAAGTATTTTTCCCTTTTATGTTCTTCTTTGTTGTATGTTGTGTGATTTTATCTTTCTCTTACCTAAATTTCTTTCGAGGTGTCCTTCAGATGCATAGTTATGATGTGCTATCTTTGTATATTTATTATTTTTAAAATTGAAATCTCTCAGAAAGGCGTATAGAGACGAGATCAATTTCTTCACTTTAATTAGTATTTAGTATTATAAAGATCAATACAAAATTAACAAGTTACAATGATAAAACGAATCATCTTGACTCAGTCTATAAACACTGAACTTAATAAAAGGAGACGTAATAGTCCCTTGAAGGACACAGTTCTGCTCTCCCGTTTTCTCTTTACTTTTTTAAGAAAAACTTTTTATCTGCAATCTCCACCTTTCTAGCCTTCATTGGAAGGATTAATCAGCAAGGCCTCCCCTTCAAGGTTCTTTAATGGAAGGACTGTAGTGGGTGTGATTCAAATCTCAACTGAGGACTTGATAGGAGGTGATCTTTTGAGGTGTGTGAAAGTTTACTCCCACACATAATTGATTGGAGGTTGAAGAAGTTTACATCACTTGAGCCAACCCTCAAATTCCTGGAACTTCCACGAAAACACCTTCCTGAGAAGGCGGGGCTATAGAATCAGCTACTGTAAGCATTTAGGCTGTGCTGACTCATGTTTTGCTTAGCTTCAATCTCCTGGCCATTATTTCTCACTTTTACGACTGTTTTTATGGCTTCAACATATATACTGCAATGGTTCATATAAACATCCCGCATATTGATAACATGACACAACAGCATTTATATTATCACTGTATATTAAACTTGCTCTCTTTATTCTTATTTCTCTCCCTTCTCTCTCCTAACTCATAACTCTCTTTCTCTCTCATCTCTCTTTCTAAGAACAATGTCTTTTCTATCTAATTTCTTCTATTCTACACCACAACATCATATCTAAGATTCTCCGGTAGTAATGGCCAGTGCTGGGTCAGCACATTTCAACTCTCTCTCTGTCTCTCTGTCTCTTCTCTCTCTCTCTCTCTCTCTCTCTCTCTCTCTCTCTCTCTCTCTCTCTCTCTCTTCATCCAAGTCACTAACTGAACAAAGGAAGAACAGCAAACACATGACTACCAAAAAATATAATTTATTCAGTAATCTAACGTGGCAAGTGGTTTGAAAGGAAATAAAAATGAAATGGGAATATCAACATCCCAGAAATAGTACCCTCAAAATAACCAAGTAAAATATCATGGTACTATTAACTTCCACTAAATAAGTCTCAACATATTAGTTAAAATAAGTCAGTATGACTGAAGTCATAATGTCACATTCCCCTTCATTTATATTGGCTTCTATTCACAGAGAAAAATAAATGTGGGATGTTTTCCCACGTTGCCAACTCCAAAGGAAATGAACATAATTAAAAATGGTAAAATCACCATTAAAATCAAAGAGGCATAGCAGATAAAAATAAATTAGTAAATAAATAAGTATATGTTAAACCAAGTTAATTAAACTCATTCGGGTTTTCTTGGAGATAAAGTTCCAGCTCACCTCACAGGCAGTACTCAAAAGTCCTCCAACAAGGCAGATCCTGGCACAGAGACATCTAGGCCCTCAATGTTTAGCCTGTTTTCACACTTCACATGGCACGCCCATCAGAGTGCGCGAACGAACGCACTTGCCGGATCTTGACGATTTCCAGAGGCATAACCAGCACATCACCCAGGGTATGATGCCCCTTGTCTCAGTGGAAAGCCATACTGATGCTAGGCCTTCGTCAGCACTGACTTGCTGAATACCTAGGTGCTGTTTCCATTTACCTTTGCCCACAGTGTTTCCAAGCAAACTGCTTAACCCCCCAAAAAAACCAGTAATATAATGTATCAATATCCTTCAGCGTTTCACTGCCTGGCCACCAATTGTGCTGCCCATGGCACAAGAGAAGCAACAAGTTCTATTCACCTGACTCATTCACCAGCTGAAGAGCAACACCTGGGGCTGGTTTCTCTTGGGAGGAATGTTCTTTGCACGTAGTTTCTTTATACATTTAACCCCCAACACTACACACGGCATGACGACTAAGACTGCCACCAATATGAAAATTGATGAGAATGTAGTGCTGTGGAACAAAGAAGTCATCTTCAGGCAGTGGGGGAAGTGGAGGAATTTTAGTTATGTCTCCTCCCTAGGAGAAGGCACGGGGATAACACTGTGTTCCCCATGAAGGTGAGGCATGAAGATACGAGCACTCGAGCTGTACACCATCCTGCTGAGCACTTGGAATTTCGGCGTGACAAATTACAGGCAGCATCGAAGAGGCGAGATCCTTTCAGCCATAAGGTATCCATCAGATGGGTACTTGGTAGCTTGCACAAAAAACTGCCTTGAGAGTCATTGTAGTGGCCACTTGATATTTTTTCAGGAATGTTGTAAAGTCACAGTCTGAAGGTGTCTGATTATGAATAAGTGACAGTTCACATCCGAACAAGTCGGCGTCCTAAGAGCAAAAATCCTACTGTCACAGACATATCTGTCTTGCACTAAAGTACACCATGACCTATAATTAATAGCAAAGGACTGATACTGATCACCCAAAATATACATAGTATCTGCTCCATCCCATGTCACCATTGAACCATCAAAATTAATTGGAAAGGCTTAATAATAACACTGTGAAACGATTTCATATCACTAACAGGAACCTCCACAAGTAACCCTCTATCAGACAAGCATACTTTCAAAATTCCCATAATAACAATACAAATTCCTTGTAGTAAAAATTTTGTGAACCATAAATATATTCTGCATTTTACAAAGTAGATTCAGAGCCCCTAATGGTAAACCATCCCCAAAAATATGCCCCAGCTTGAACCCAAGTTTCAATCACCATTAATGAAGATGCTGCTTCTTTCTCAACATTAAGTAAGGTGGTTTGACAAAGGAGAAAAACAATCGAAACATCAAAGTCTCCCCCCTTCCTATCAACTGTGACCAATAACCCATTTAAAGATGTCCTCAGTGCCTCAAAATCCTCCTGTAATTTCTCATTACTATCTCGTAAAGTCATCAGAATTTTACCCTGGCTAGCTAATTCTGCCGATAACTGTTAAATTCTCACCAAATTAGCAATTGACATACTAGCAATCGATCCTGTGATCATAACGGCTCCAATTACCAATGGTGCAGTCCTCTTACTCCTTCTATAAGAGACCTGAGAAGTTGAAGAACCTAAATTTGGAAGCCATGTTAAAGTCTTCTTAATCCTATCCTGAACCCATAACAGCTGTAGCATTAAGTTCAGTTAGCCAACCACGTAACAGATCAGGCAGATTACATCCGATATTCATTTCACCCAATAAATTCCTAAGCAACTGAACTTTATTCTGGGATGCTTGAAGCTCAATCCTTGCCAAACCTATATCTTCAGACTCTATGCTCAAAGATACTGTGTCAGACAACAACCACACATCATAGTCTTCTTCTATAATAACACCTGGGCCTACTCACTACGGAATTAGACCATGCCACGACCCCCAAAGTCATGAGCAGACAAAACTTCAGCATAAAAAAAGAGAAACAAAAGAAAGAAACCTATAAATTACCAGCTCTCTAAACAAGAAAGAAAAATAAAACAAACAAAAAGAAAAAGAAAGAAAACAAACAAACAAACAAAAAGAAAACCATATATCTATAAAACTCTATGGTATTTGATCAGAAACAATGGTACATCACCTAACCCATTAACTAAGTATTGCAACACAAAAAAACAAAAAGGACCCTCAAATTTAACTCAGACAATTAAAAAACCCATTGCATAACTTCACCGGACCGACTCACTCAAGTTCATAGTTAATTTGTCAACAGTCACCAACAGGTGCCTATGGCCATAACTAGATTCACAGAAATTGGAATCGTGGGGGAACAGCCCCATATGGACCCTAATGAAACCTTCACGGTCTGCTGGGAATAGTGAAATGAACCCAACATTGAAACAACCCCCCCTTGATGAACCCTTCCCGCTCACACGACAAATATATCCAAAATGCAGTA
Organism: Macrobrachium rosenbergii; assembly: GCF_040412425.1. Classification (NCBI taxonomy): domain Eukaryota; kingdom Metazoa; phylum Arthropoda; class Malacostraca; order Decapoda; family Palaemonidae; genus Macrobrachium; species Macrobrachium rosenbergii. Next base: position 7,667,937 of record NC_089763.1, on the reverse strand, counting down.
CAAAAATCCATACTGAAAAGATCTTTCATAAAGTCTTGGCTCACTGACATAAAACGCTATGGGATTCCCCTGAAAAGAATTGATCCTGGCTGTTCCAATACATCTTCTCAATATCCAAATCACTTGAGCCTGTATGTTCCAATGCATCTTCCTCAATTCCTAACAGTGAACAATATCCAGAAACGTAGGTACTAAAATTCTTGGAACCAACTATTTGCATTGTATCACCCTTATCCTCACTATTTCTCAGTCTGTATCTAATCTTCCTAATTAACAAATTACCCTCTAACTCAAGACCAACACAAGGCAACTTATAACCCTTCCTAACTAATTCCCCTCTAAGAAACGCTTTTGTGTCTGCCAAAATCTCATCCTCATCCTGTTTAGATTCTACTAAACTAATATCCCAATCTATGCAATCTCCAGATACATAACATACATGAGTACCATCTGCATCAGAAAACTTCTAATAAGGGCGTCAGTCACAACATTATGTCTACCCTCTATATACCTAAGCTTGGCATCAAAATCCCTGATTGTCAGATACCACCTAGCTCTTTTAGGAGAAAGATCCGGCTTATTAAAAAGATCCAACAATGGCTTATGATCTGTAAGAACCTCAACTTTGTTGCCCAACAACATCTTAAGATGAACCAAACTAGACACTGCCCCGAACGCCTCTTTGTCCGTCGTGAACATAAACATAAACTCCCTCGCGTATTAAACCTCTTACTGTAGAACGTGATAGGATGCAATTTACCATCAAACTTCTGCATAAGACAGGCCACTATGCCATCGCGACTGGCATCTGTCACCAACGTGAAAGGACGTACAAAATCAGGAAATTTCAACACTAAAGCATCCCTAATATTCTGAAAGGCTGATTGCTGTTCATCACCCCATACAAACTGCGCATCATCCCTCAGGACATCTGTTAAAGGAGACGCTAAAGTAGGAAAACCCTTCACAAACCTAGGAAAAAATCCAGCCATGCCTAAGAAAGACTGGATCTGTTTCTTATTCTTGGTTGCAGCAAAATCTGCAATTGCCCTAACTTGATCCTCATTCACTTTAACACCCTCCTTAGAAATGACATGATCCAAATATACTATCTGCTTCTTTAGAAAATTACACTTAGCTAATTTTATCTTCAAACCTGCTAACATAAGCCTCCTAAAAACCTCCGTAAGAGCCTCTAAATGTTCCTCTACCAAATCAGCAGCAACTAACATGTCATCCATGGAGAGAAATATGGATTTCCCTAATAAGCCATGCAAAACTGTATTCATTAGCTTAGTAAATGTCATAGGACTACATGACAAACCAAACGGCATCTGTGCGAGCTCATAATGCCACTTCAGCAAAGAGAAAGACATGTACTTTCGACTCTCTTTGCTAAGCAGTACTTGCAAGTACCCTTGCATCAGATCAGTTGAAGAATAAATATTCTTGCACCCAATCTCAACAAATAAATTTGGAAAACATGCCACAGGGTAACAATCAGGAATGGTTTTCTCGTTCAGCTACTTAAAGTCCACACAAACTCGGACTGAACCATCCTTCTTAGGTACTGCTAACAATGGAAAATTAAAAGGTGAGGAACTGGGCCTTACAATACCTTCCTCCTCCCACTTATTAACCTCTTGCTCTACCTGTTCTCTAATCTTAAAAGGAATCCTATATGAAAGGACAAAAATAGGCCTAGTCTTATCCTCTAAATGAACACTGTGTTCTAACATATTTGTTAACCCTAACTTATCCCCTTTAAGTGCAACTATGTCTGCAAACTCTGCAGAAGCATCTTCCACGCCCTCAACATATTCTTTAAAATTAGCATTGGCTAAATGATCCTTAAAAACCTGCATCCTAGCATGTCCCCGACAGTAGCAACTGAATTATCTTCATCGACCCCGTCAACAAAATCGACCACATAAGTACCCTGCTGATAATTCCATACTGAATCATTGCAGTTTAGCAATTCCACCCAAGTATCCCCTGAACTCAACACATTGCTTATAGAACCTGTACACGCTACACCCTTCAGCTTTTCGCTAAATTCATCCACACACCTGTCTAGATTTATGCGCACCTTTCCATTCCCTCGTAAGGTACAAAAACACCAGGTACTCCAACAGCTATACCACATAAACCCTGTATGAAAGAAGATCTAGATCTAAATAAAGCAATTGTGTCATCTGTACATCTTCTAATAGAAGAGGGATGGCATGTTAAGGGACACCTTAACATCTATATATCTTCTATAGAAGATATGTAGATGATACAATTGCTTTATTTAGATCTATATATAGATGCGGAAAATTTCTTAGAATATATTAATAGTCTACACACAAATATACTGTTTACAGTTGAGCATGAACATGATAATAAACTTCCATTTTTAGATATTTTAATCAGTCGAACTCCTCAAGGTTTTAATACCAGTGTTTTTAGGAAAAAGACATTTACAGGTCAAGGTACGATCTTTTACAGCTGTTGCTCTTTTATTTTAAAACAAACAGCATTAACACATTGTTGCACCGTGCCTATATGTTATCCTCTACCTGGCACAAGTTTCACGATGAAATTCTCTTTTTATATCAAATTTTCAAAAATACTTTCGTATCCTTCATATTTATTCAACAAGTATGTAAATAACTTTTTGAATAATAAATTCCAACCTGGCTGTCCATGCCTATATGTCCCTAAATTGATAATGTATGCCTCCATTCCTTTTGTACATTCTAAGAAATTCAAACAATCTTTACAAAACGCCATTCGCAGTACATTTCAGCTCTGGATATTCGATTATGTTCAAAAATCCTAAGACCATTGGGTCATTGTTTCACCATAAGGATAAGCTTCCGCTTTGATGCGATCTCTGGTGGTTTATAGTTTTACTTGCCCAAAATGTAAAGTTGGGAAATATATCGGAGCCACCAAGAGATTGCTCAAAGAACTCAGTTGATTCTCATCTGGAGTTAGTCACCGAACAGGATGTCAATTAAAAACAAAAGAATTTTCTAATATAAGAGAACACTAAAAATGTAAGACATCGTTTTCATGATGATTTTAATATTGTTGCCCATCCACCCAACGACCACTCTGAACTCTCCATCCTTTAATCGCTATTAAGCCAGCTTGTTCCTTTTTAAACAGCAACACCTGGTTCCACTGTTTTATATATCTTAAGTGACGTCGTCCTCCTGAGAACTGTGAATGTCACTCAGTTCTTAAATAATATATTTTAGGTACTAAATATATCCTGATATTCTATATATATATATATATATATATATATATATATATATATATATATATATATATATATATATATATATATATATATTATTTTCTTTTATCTACGTTTTTAAATATTAAGTCTTTTTGTATTTTTAATATTTTTTCAGTGTTCGTTTTTAGTTTAAGTTCCATGTTTTAGGCTTTTGTAAAAATTTTAACTGAGTCGTTTCTTAATTCTTATCCTTTGTATTTTTACAGCCTGATGATGAGACATGGTCTCGAAAATTTATATAAATAAATTTATAAAATGCTATATGGTTGTTTATATTTTATATTCTGGTAAATCTTATATTCCAGATGCCCCAATCTTCCAGCATATATATATACAGTATATATATATATATATATATATATATATATATATATATATATATATATATATATATATATATATATATATATATATATATATGATATATATATTAGCTTTATCACATACACAATTGTTTTGTGCATTAGTGCAATTACTAACAAGTCTCATTCAAACTGGATGGTATCTAGTGGAAATATTTATTCAGAAAAACTTACAAGCTTTCTAGGACAAACAATCCTTATTATCAAGTATCCGTACAATGACCAGACGCATAATCTAGCTGTATTTATACCTGTGTGCTGGGTACTTTATTCCTATAATTGCCTTCCCTCTCCTATGTGACCCCCCCTTGTGACCTTGGTCTTTCTCTGCCCGCATCTTCATCCAGGTGTTCGTGTCCCATGTCTCCTCTTGCATTTTTCTTTTGTTTCCTTGCTACTGTGGAGTGTACAATTTTTCTTGATAGACTGCCTACAAAGCTGTTCCGAGTGTTCCATGCCATTGTGTTGTCAGTGCATGTTATGAAGGCGTTCTCTACAATCAATCTGGCCATTTTGTTGGTGTTACTATCCAGAAAACTCATATTTTCCCAGTCTATTTTGTGGTCATTTTCCCAACAATGTTTGTCAACTGCCGACGTCTAATTATAATGTCTTATGATCTGCATGTGTTATTTGCTTTGCTCTTTACAGGATTTGCCAGTTTCGCCATAGTATTCATCTTCACAGTCTAGACATGTTGCCATATATACCCTCCACTTTCTTCTCCCCGCCTCTACTGACTTTTTGTTTCTATTTTATTCCTAATGGTGTTTTTGTAACTTTGCTATCGGTTTGAAAAGATCTGGCTTCCTGTTGATGTGTGTAATAGAGTTGTTGTCTGGGACTGTAATATTTTCTTCCCTACCAAACGTTTCTTTTCTGTCCTTTCCCTCTCCCCAAAATAGTTTTTTCTTGCCTGATGTCTGCCCTCTCCCACCAGTACTAGGTACCCTCATCTCTAAAACCTCCCTCAGACATTCCAGCTCTTCATCTAAGAATTCGGGCTGCAAAGCCTATAATTATTATGTCCAACCCTGTCATTACTCCCATTTTTATTTCTTTCCATGACTGGAGAACATATGTATGTATGAATTGGTGTGTGTCTTCTTCCTGTATACCTTGAATTTTAAATTTTCCCCTTCCCTCTTCAACAGGACATCCAAGAAAGGAATTTCCCCCACCTTCTCTTCTTCCATTGTGTACTTAATGTGTTCATTTAGTTTATATTTTATGTGTTCTATGAACTTGTGTAGATCTTCCCTCTCTCCCTTATAAATAATCAAGATGTCATCCACGTACGCCGACCTCTTCCGTTTCAAACCATTCCATAAAGATATTAGCTAGGATTGGCGAAAGACTCGAACCCATGGCCACGCCATTTTTTGCATATGATGGTTTTCGTCGCACTTGAACACATTAACGCTGAGGGCCGCTGACAACAATTTTATCAAAATGTCATGATCTAAGCCGCATGTATGAACCCCTTCATCCAAATTCGTTTTTTATTTCTTCCATCGTCGTCTTGACTGGTCCGTTGGTGAACAGCGAAGTTACATCTAAACTCGCAAATTTACAATCTTTTACGTTGATTTGAGAAAATTCAACTATACGGTTCATGTTATGTTTTAAATGCCCTTCAGATACTAAACCCACCCATTTTCCCATTATATATTTACGGTAGTCCCAAGATCCACAAGGAAGGGTGCCCGCTAAGACCAATCGTGGCATCGACGAGATCACCGCAGAGGAGGCTGGAGAAATTTCTTTCCAACATAATGGGAAAATGGGCGGGTTTAGTATCCGAAGGGCATCTAAAACATAACATGAACCTTATAGATGAATTATCCAAAATTAACGTAAAAGATTGTAAATTTGCAAATTTAGATGTAATTTCCCTGTTTACCAACGGACCAGTCATGAAGATGATGGAAGTAATACAAAAGAATATGCAGGAAGGGGTTTACACATGTGACTTAGATCATGACGTTCTGATAAAATTGTTGTCAGTGACCTCAGCGTCAATGTGTTTAAGTGGGGCGAAAACCGTTACAGCCCAAAAAATGGTGTGGCTATGAGTTCGAGTGTTTCGCCGATCTTGGCTAACATTTTTATGGAATGGTTTGAAACGGAAGAGGTGAGTAAATTAACTTAAACACCATCAAATGGTGGATGAAATCTTGATCATTTATAAGGGAGAAAGGGAAGATCTACATAAGTTCCTAGAACACACAAATAAACTAAATGAACACATCAAGTTCTCAATAGAAGAAGAGAAGGAGGGAGAAATTCCTTTCTAGGATGTCCCGGTAAAGAGGGGAAGGGGGAAATTTAAAATTCAAGGCACACAGGAAGAAGACACACACCAATTCATACATACATAATATGTTCTTCAGTCATGGAAAAGAAATAAAAATGGGAGTAATGACAGGGTTGGACATAATGGCTTATAGGCTTTGCAGCCCGAATTCTTAGATGAAGAGCTGAAATGTCTGAGGGAGAGTTTTAGGAGATGAGGGTACCCTAAGTACTGGTGGGAGAGGGCAGACATCAAGGCAAGAAAAAACTATTTTGGGGAGAGGGAAGGGATAGAAAAGAAACGTTTGGTAGGGAAGAAAATAATTACAGTCCCAGACAACAACTCTATTACACACATCAACAGGAAACCAGATCATTTCAAACTGATAGGTAGTTACAAAAACACCATTAGGAATAAAATAGAAACAAAAAGTCGGTAGAGGCGGGGAGAGATAAGAGTGGAGGTATATATGGCAACATGTCTAGACTGTGAAGATGAATACTATGGCGAAACTGGCAAATCCTGTAAAGAGCAAAGCAAACAACACATGCAGATCATAAGACATTATAATTAGACGTCGGCAGTTGCCAAACATTATTGGGAAAGTGACCACAAAATAGACTGCGGAAATATGAGTTTTCTGTACATGAACACTAACAAAACGGCCAGGCTGGTTGTAGAGAACGCCTTCATAACATGCGCTAACAACACAATAGTAGGAAACATGCAAAATGAAGTTCAAACACGGACAGTAAAACAAAATAAACACTGCATATAACTGTAATTAAGAAATATTGTTAGAGACAAATGGGCACCACCTTAATTATATAATCACCTGAAAAGAAAAGGACCACATACCTTACAAGAAAAAACTCAATCTGGTAGCTAACAATTGTACCAGCAGGAGGAGAGAAAGCGATAGGAGAAGGTGGGAAGACACAAATATACTGAAAGAAATAATCCCTAAACCTATAAATACAATAATTCCCTACACCTAACAACAAACAAGAAATACGCACTTTCATCATAACAATTGCAGATCACTAAGAAGTAAATAATGTTGACTGGCGATCCAATAAATCAATATATTGGTACTGCAGACCCGTGATGAAATAATCCCCATAACCCCGTGGGTCACACACGTAGGGTCAATCTCTCCTGGGCTGACGCACGTCAGCAAAAGTCCACCAACAATATTTATCACGAGGATAATAAAAATATTAATAGTGGCTTACACTTCTTCGCCACTGAAGCGCCGACTGACGACCTCAAGGATACATTTTAACAGCGAGGCAAAGGAGGTGTAACAGCGTACAAAAAGATTGCATCTTACGGTACGTCTCACTTAAGCCAAGCGAGTGGGACACGAAGTCTATTCTCCCTTCACCCGGGAATCAGTCAAACTGCAGGTACTGTAAATAATGCCTACAATGTCCAAGAACCCTTCTGTCGGGAGGCTGTACACAGATTAAACATCCTTCGGATGCACCGACATTGAAGAAAACCCATACTGCCAACCAATAACAGCCGAGCACACCCACACACGTTCGCAAATATGAAAACAGAAGAAAAACATAGGAACTGACGGGAGAGGCCAAAGATGGTTAACAGCGACCACCCGCTAAAAGAGGTGATTAAATAACAAGTGGAAACCAAAAATGAACAAAAGTCAAAAGATTTTACAAAGGTATGTTAATATCTGACAACAAAGTCAAAAGCAAAGAAAAATGAATTACGTTAACATCCAACACAAAAACAAAACTGAATTACGTTAATACAAGAAAAGCAAAACTGAACAGGGCCCATAACATGAACCGCTCAATCAGTATGACTATATACATACATACATACATATATATACACACACACACACACACACACATACACACATATATATATATATATATATATATATATATATATATATATATATATATATATATATATATATATATATATATATATATATATATATATATATATACGGATATATATATAACCAGTATAAGAGATCTTCTTCTTCTTCAGCTTTTAACCTGATTCCCCCCGTCCGTCGCTTTTCCCATTTTTATCACCTAAAAATTTTTCGTAACATATATGAAAATATATTACTTTGAATTGAATTAAAGGACGTTTGATTTGATTGTATTTCACGGGGATGTGATAAATAGTCATATTATGGCTACGGTCTCGAACGGCTGCCAACATGGCAGAGGTGATATCGCTTCCAAACGACACCTGAGTTCGACGGGTGGCGCATGTGGTTCATTTATACCTACCCGACCATCAACGCCCTGGTTCTTCCCAGCAGGACGGTGGACTTATTATCACCTGCGCGGGTTGGCGAACAGTTATTACGAGAGAGTGAATTGTATTAAAGTTTGTTTTTTGTATATGAATCACGGTGATTGATAAATAGCTTTGTTTGTGTGTGACAAAGTCTGTAACATCCATTTGAGGTTTATATCGCAAAACGCAAAACACCTGAGTCCGACGGGTTGATTGGTATTCATTTATACCTCCCGACTGTTAGTGTGTCACGGATAGCTGATTCCCCGTCCGTCTGGTTCGATCCCAGGACGGTGGACTTATTATCACCTATAAATAACATATATGAAAAATATACTTATAGGTAGAGTAATTGATATTAAAGGATTTGTAGCTATATATTGTATATGAATCACGGTGATGTGATATATAGTCATATATATATATATATATATATATATATATATATATATATATACTTGGTCTTCAAGGTCCCTGAGCTCCTAAAATATAAAACTATTACACAGTTTTGCCTGGTTATAATCCTAAGTTTCTCTCTTCATGTGCAAACCACTTCGTTTAATATTTCCATTAGTCTTTATGGCTTAGGTATCACCTGTTCACACATGTCTAATTTTTCCTCTACAATCTTCCCACATGTTAGCCTCTGAACAACAATGATGAAGTTAATGAATATTGATGGTCACTTAAGTGAAGGATATAAGCCCATGTGATTTGTTAAAATGCCTCTCAGTGAGTCAGTGACGGAAGCATTTCTTTTTCTGACATCATTTCTCACAGTTTGGTGATGTTGTTACTTATAGAAACAAGCAATAAAACACGGTTTTGTGAACCAAAGAAAATTTTGTTTATTTTTAAAAATCGGACAAGCACAGACACTTAGACACGGACATAGAGAGGTTGTATTGAATTTAATCATCTTGCTGATATTTTCGCTGTATAGGAAAATAGAAGTAGGCTACACAACAACACAAGAGGAAAAGCTGAACTGTGTATATGCTAACGTGCATCATATATGCGTTGTTTGTAATCCATTTCATTACAATGAAATACCTACAGGGAAATTTTTAAACTACAGAAAGTGATACAGATCGTTTTGTTGTGCGAAATCGAGAAAAAATGTACAAACTTTCCAAGCAGTTGTTTATTGGGTGTGAAGAGAGGCAGCTGTAATCTGCCCTTTTAAAAATGTATTACGGATTTCTTTGTTCCCTCTCTCTTTACCGTAGATTTATTTTCCTATTGAGTATTTTGATCTGCAGGTTGAGAAGAAACTGAATCATTTTTACATTATTTTTCCAACTTCCAAATCACACTGCTTTATTTTCATTGACTTTGAAATGCATACGGTGTCTCAGAGAGAGAGAGAGAGAGAGAGAGAGAGAGAGAGAGAGAGAGAGAGAGAGAGAGAGAGAGAGAGAGAAGCAAGCAGACATACTGGCAGACTGACTGAAACAGAAGATAAATCAGAGAAAGAAAATGAAAGTCTTTTAATGAAATTCTCAAGATGAAAAAACAGTCTGGCATGAATTGCCTCGAGATAAGTCAAATATTCATTCATCTCCATTAGTGGAGTTTCCGAGCTTCGACTTCCTACGAGCATTATTCTGTGACAATTTTTTCTGTTGTTGCTGTTCTCCGGTTCTTAATCGAATTCCATAGGGAAGAGGCTGTCAGTAATAGTTCAGGGTTGGAGTATTTACACTTGAAGAAATAAATTACAATTGCAATTACAATTACTTTCCAAAAGTGTAACTTACAATTGCAATTAGAATTACATTTGGAAATAGCAATTCCATTGCAATCACAATTACTTAACGATAAATTAATTTACAATTACATTTACAATTACAAGGGCTTTGGGTGAGAGAGTAAACGCTAATCTTTGGCACAGGAACCAGTGTATTGAGGGAGCAAATCGAGCTAATAGGGTTTCATAATTTGTTTCCAAAAATGTAAGTGATAGAAGCAGAAGTCATATTAAAACGGCATTTATTACCACTAGTGGCCGAGCACCAGCAAATTTAATTCTTATAAACAAATTGAAAGCAACCCATCACTCCTAATGGAGCTCGACCTTAACCACTTCAATTTTATAATTACAATTAAATTACAAATTACATCATTCTGTAATTAATTAAATTACAATTACTTACTATAATTTCATTTTCAATTACAATTACTAGTACACGAAATTCTATAATTAATTATATTTCAATTAAATTACAATTGCAATTACTCCAACCCTGAGTCTCAGTATGTTGCCCGTTTTGCTCTTAATTTTCATACCTTAGCATTGTCTTGTTTTGTGATTTTAATATTTAGTCTTTTTGGCAGTAATTTGTGAGGTCTCCTGTTTCCTCCTCACCGGCCCTTCGATTGTTAGCTTGTTATTACCGTTCTGTTTTCTTCTTCTTCTTCTTCTTCTTTGGATGGACATTGTGTTAGCCCCGCCCGCTGACGATGATTCCTTCGTGCTCCCTTCCTCCCAGTAAGAAGCCAATCTGTTTTCTGAGCCATTGATGAAGGTTGCTGTGGTTGGCTGCTATATGGGATTGCCTGTTGGGTTACCTGCTGCGGTTATTGCACTCTGCTGCCCTTGTACATTGATAATTTGGATTACCTGTCCTGTAGGAGTGCTGCAGGCCCTGCTGTTTAAGCCATCCTTCTGGAATTATTTGCACTTCGTCTTCGCCTCTGGTTCAGTTACACAGCCAGGGGGGTACTCATGTCTTTCGGTAAGGGAGATATTATTCGCTGTCCTTGGCCACCATTAGCGTATCTTGACACCACCGCTACTTGTTTGGGCCCTACGTGAACCCTAACTATATGAAATAGCCTTTATCTGCGACGTTACTAGTCGAGTTGCTTAACGTCTTGAGGAGATCACAGCATTATGTTAAAGTCCTTTTTGGTTTAAGATAAGTTAGCCTGTGCATTGATAAGTTATTCTGTTCTTTTCGTTCTTCTCATGCTTTTTGGGCTCCCTTTTCAGAATAAGTGTTGCCTTCTTTTGTTAATTATGTAAGGGTATTTGTGTTTTTGCATATTTATGTATTTTACTGGGTTCAGGTGTTGTTTCTGTCTGATGATTCTGCATTAAATTTTAAGTGGTTATTTTGTTAGTGTTTGTTTACCCCCTTGACTCCTCTTGCTCACATTGTGGACTTTGTTGCTGTTTAAGCGAATATTGAAACCATTATCAACAGTATAGTGTGTGGTGGTCGAAGCAGGCCATTACAAGGTTCATTGCTCTTATTATAAAAATCTCTTAATGAACATCATGATCATTGGTGTGGTAGGGGCCTGGTAGCTCTATGGTATCAATTGCGTCTTATCACATTTGAGTGGTCCCGAGTTCAAATCTCGCTAAAGTATTGATCATACGCTTGAGGCGCGATCAGTCTCTGGAACAACAGATATCATGTTTAACACCTGCCTTTGTGGGTGGGGGTTATTTGAGAAGCCAGATTTTCATAACTATTTGCATTTACGGGCATGGGCGATGATAATTTTTACGAATTTTATGGTGTAAGATTTTTTGTCTATTTTTGGTTCTGCTTAGTGAAAATTTTGAGTGAAACCGGCCCACCACACCCCCCCGTTTTTTTTTCAACTTCCATAGGCGTCAAGACGTCAGTTATACTGTTAAGTCAATCAGTCGTTAAGTGGATAAGGTCTGAAGTAATCACTCGGTCATTCTCATATTGTCCAAGAAATGAAATATTTCTGAATCGGTGAGAATACAAGTTGTAACACCCGGCGATAGTTTCAAATCAGTTCATAATTGAATCGACATCGCTTTTTTGCCTTTTAAACAGTCAATAACTAAATATCTATCTTTTTCAGTCCTAGTCTTATTACCTTTATGGCATGCTAAGCAAATTTGAAAACCTGGCCCTCAAGCAGTGTATTAGAATTCCACCGATATCAGCTCGTCTTAGTCGAAAAATTGGAAGAATAATGCGATTGCATTTGAGGCAAAAATAACACCTCTTTCTGCATCGAACGTCGAAATTCGTATTCGAGAGAGACAAGGAGCCGGAGGTGAATTTGTCTCTTCAGAACATAATATTATGCAGCTCGAGTTGGTTCTTTGCCAGCCCTCGGGAGCTCCGGATGAGAAACCTAATTTTTCCTCATTCTTCAGCTCTTTTTCCAGCTGTTCGCTCTGGGCCAGCTGCATGAAGACTCCTTTGTGATGGTGTTGTTTAAAGTCTTAAATTGGGCGCTTGAACACTGGAAAAAAATATTGCTTCTTTTTTGCAATTGTTAGACTTTTGATCATTTCAATATTTGAGAGATTGAAAAGAAAACCCTGAGCAGAAAAATTCTTCAGCATTAGCCCCTTTATAAACCTACTGCGAAGGATCACTGGCGCCTTTCCGAGCCTCTTACACACACGACGCCATTCAAACAAATAGTCGTCTAATCTTTCCTCGTTACCAAACCATATCGAAATACTATAATGCAATCTTTGACCTATTCCAACCCTTTAACCACGTTGGCTTATCACCAAGTGTCAGTCTTTCAGTCCTTTTCATGCAGTTCATACTGAGAGTTTAAACCTTCTCTTTAATCTGCATGTAACGTCCACACTTTACCTCAAGGAAAATAAATTCAAAAACCCCAAGTCAGGCCTGTAGACTTGATCAAAAGGTTAAACCGGCCATTACATTTCAATGACTGGGAGAGAAGAATTACGGAAAATCCCCTGATTACAAGACGACTAAGAATAGCAAGGAAGGACCATCGGAGGTATACGAGGGGCCTTGGATGAGATCAGTGGCTAGAAGATGAAGAAACAGGAAGTCACCGGACTAAAGATAACAGCTGGAGCTATCGTAACATAAGAGCAGTACTTTGTAAATTGTTCAACTGTGAAAAATGTTTAAATAACAGAAAAAAAAACTATTGAGGATTTTCTCTTATTGTCGATTGGAACGTGAATGGTCTTCGATGTTTATCAATAATAATGATAATAATGACAATTATAATGATAATCATACTCTCTGAAGTCAGGGACTCCCCTTCTTCATCGTCCAAGATTCTTTAGAAACCAATTTCAGCGTAAATGTTAGTGATGGTGTTGTATGGTGTTCTTTATTCTCTCTTATAATGACTCAGCTGCCCTTCCGTCACTCCTTTCGAAGATTAGGACGGAATATAGTTAATTAAACACAACAAAGAATCAAGACTCATCAATCATTCCTCCATGGCGAGAATGTTTTGTTGACTAAACGATAACGTCACCCACAACATGTAGGTAACATGGTTTTAGAAAGCAGAGACTAGACTACTGAGTTTGGTGATCGGGTTCATATTTCATTGCATCTCCGGTGATTCTGTATCTTTAATAGTAAAGACCTTGTAGCGAAAACGCCCCTGTAGTGACATTTGTCGACAATTAAATCTATTATTTGTACATAATTACACCTGACAACATTATCAACTCGTAAACAGCCAGAGTTAAAGAACTGCAGGGTGCATCCATGTTGGGGTGACGTCATCTCATAGTCAACAAAAAACATTCCCGCCATGGAGGAATGATTAAAGAGTCTTGATTCTGTGTTGTGTGTTTAATTATCTATATTCTGTCCTGTCCATTATTTTTAATTTATTTCTAAATTAGTTTCTTTATATATATATATATATATATATATATATATATATATATATATATATATATATATATATATATATATATATATATATATATATATATATATATATATATATCTCAGGTATTTCCATTCTTTCCTTTAGCCAGCTAAGGATTGATTAATTTTTGAGATAAAATATCTCTTAGTTGAGTATAAGGGCTCTTGTAGTGACGGGAAGAAGAATTATCGTTCATTCTAACCCCAGATAGAGCTCTTTCCACATTCCAAACTAGCCAGCAGGAAATGACAAGACAATAGGCCTCCCTTTTCACACCCCCCTGCTAAAGAACACTCCTAAATTTTCTCCCCACTTGGGGTAGTGTTATTGGCGTAGGCTTTAGGGAGGTTATACTTAACAGAGATGTAGGCCACGCGAAGGGAAGGCTTCTAACTTAATCTTTAGGACCTTAGACTATAAGGCCCCTTTTCCTTTGACCTAGTTACTGGCTTCCGACTTGCTTCCAGAGTCGCCTGGCTCACGCACACACGAACGCACGCCCCAGCGCCCACGCAAACAAACTCCAGCCAAGACTTACTGGCTTACTGTGAGGAACGGTCATCCGGCCCTCTCTCATCTTGGACTGGAGACGGAGGACAAGTTCGAAGGCTTATTTAAGAACTCACATAAGCATGAGAAGGTGTGTCTGAGTAGCTATCTTTCGCCAGTACCCCTCCGTTCATTCTAGTGAAATTCTTTTCTTTATTTCTTCAAGATTTTTGCTATTTCCATTCCCCTTCTTGTCTTCACTTTGTTTGCAAAGACCAGCCATTAATCAACCATTGACTTGTCTTGTGTTTAAGTAAAGCATCAAGACCATTATCAAACTACTCCATAGTGTTAACTCAGGCTAATTAAAACAAATTAATCAATTCCTCCATGGTGCATTGTTTAGTAACGAGGGAGAACTGATTTTGTAATCAAGTGTATGCTAATTCAGGAATTCTCTTCCAGGAAATCGAATATCTCGGTCCAGTTTTGTTAGCCTGTGCCTCAGATCCTCTTGAAAGACTGCCATTACGATATAGCAAGCATTTCCTGGTCTGCAGTTTGGCAGCCATACCGTTGCATACAAGATAATTCTTTGCAGAAATCGATTGCATTTACCCTGGGACTTACCCCTTTCTTTTTTTTTTTTTTTTGATCTTAAATGCTGTATCAACAGCCTATCAGATTTGCCTTGCTTTCTTTCTGTAAATAAATACACCTAAGGGAAAGAGAGTTCTAATTCCAATTGGCGACCTTCCCATTTCTAACTTAATTAATGGTAAAATCAAGGTAAGTCCTGCATTTTCTTCCATTTTGATTACGTCTGGGTGTTTCCTTTGGCCTTTAAAGCAGTCCTAAGTAAAAATCCCCATTGTTCCTTCTCCAAAGGAACCCCATATGTAAGAATGTATATATATATATATATATATATATATATATATATATATATATATATATATATATATATATATATATATATGTATATATATATATATATGACTATTTATCACATCAATTCAAACAATCAGAAAGCTACAAACGTCCTTTTAATATCAAAAACCTCGAAAATATATTTTCATATGTTACAAGGGGAATTTTTAGTTGATAATAAGTCTACCGTCCCGTGGGATCGAACCAGCGACGGACGGAGAATCAGGACTTGAGTGACGCACTAACCAGTCGGCCACAAAAAATGAATACCATCTCCCATCAGCCCACCCGTCGAAAAGACGATATCCACCCACCTCTGCCATGTTGACCGTGTAGTGCGTTTGTCGCAAGAAGAATAAGAAGATATAATTCATACATAATATATTTTCATATATATTAACGAAGGGGAATTTTTATAATAAGTCTATGTATCGAACCAGTACTGGTTAGTGCGTCACTAAGTCCTGATTCTCCGTCCGTCGCTGGTTCGATCCCACGGGACGGTATATATCAACTAAAAATTCCCCTATATATATAAAATATTACTATAGATAATTGATTAAAGGACGTTTAACTATATTATATATATATATATATATATATATATATATATATATATATATATATATATATATATATATATATATAAATCAAAGTCCTTCAAAAGAAAGCATATGCTTATATAAAAAATGGGAAAAACCTATATTAAAATGAAGAAGAAGAAGATATACATACATATATATATATATATGTATATTATGTATGTGTAACATAAATATATACATATATATAATATATATATATATATATATATATATATATGTGTGTGTGTGTGTGTGTGTGTGTGTGTGTGTGTGTGTGTGAACATACATACATACGACACTGAAAAGATTTCAGTTTCTCGTTGCTTACGTCTTTAGATTCAAATTGTTCTTTGTTTAGAACAATACTTCATTTTACATGGCCCTTTGTGATTCCTTTTATTCCTTTTTGCGATTAATACCAATCCCCTTCCCCTCTGCATCATCTTGGATTAATAAATAAGACCAGAAGCACAAGATTTCCGTTTCTCATTGCTTTCTGGCCTCGTTCAGCTACCGTAAGCCGGTGATACAGATCTCTGCCTTGTGTGTGTGTGTGTGCCTATGTATCTTTAGGCACAGAGACAGGGCGAAATGGACTGCATGCCCCAGTCAATAATAAAGGTTATCAGTAATTATTTCTACTCCTATGTGCTATGTTCTGCGTTGTATGCGTTTCTTTCAGTTATATCTTTTGCACTTTACGAAAATAAAATGAAATTCATTCCCTCTAGTCGGCAATGAATTGAAATAATTCGATATAAAAAATAAATGAAATAAAAATGAGAAGGAGTGTGTCCTCGTCACAGGATGACACTTTCGTTTTCGTTGCTTACCTCGTCCATGATAACTTCGCTCTCACAAATATCACTATTTTCATTACGGCAGCCGATATTTGTAAAATCTCCTTCTGAAGAGCAAATGTCAAGGTATCCCAATATTTCAGATGTTTTGCGTGAACACCTTTTTGACAAAAGCCAACATTATATATATATATATATATATATATATATATATATATATATATATATATATATATATATATATATATATATATATATATATATATATATATATATATATATATATATATATATATATATATATATATATATATATATATATATGTATATATATATATATATATATATGTCCCCTCTCTCTAAATACCAGGACGGGAACACTTACCTTTCCTGGTAGTGATGGACTTGAAGTTCTCTCTCTCTTCCCATGCAAAATTGGCATCCTTTCCTGAAGCATCTTTCCTGCCTCTCTCTCTCTCTCTCAGAACTCTGTTCCTATTTCTAAGGTATGTAAACCAACACCTAGCTTACAAAAAATAAACTTCATTATGCAAGTCTAACAACAAGTCATGTAAAATGGAATTATGCGTGCTAGATAATAAATCCCATCAAGCCACACCCCCAAAAGCAAAACTAAACAGTTGCAAGAAAACATAATATGTGGGGATTAATTTCCATCTCCCTACCAAGTCCCCTAAGCATTTCACATTATC
>NC_089763.1:7568021-7645521 GCF_040412425.1 Macrobrachium rosenbergii | reverse complement strand
GGCACCTTGGTTGTAGGTACCGCCACTACCAAATGCTCGTTATGCGTATGACGCATAATTATCTTCTCGGAACTGTTGAATACAGCACGGCTAAGTACGAGAAAGTCCATAGACAGGATTCTGCAGGATGAGTCGAACAGTTTGGATCCTCGAAGGACGAATGATGTCGACTTGTTGTCCTGGCACATCATTGTAACTGCATACTCCTTGCAAAACACGGCAGGAAGCGTTCTGGTGGACTCAATGTGGTAATCTCGCAGGAACTGTCTAAAGTCACATTCTGTCGGAGTCTGTCCATGAACTAATGATAATTCACAACCACCCACAGATACAACTCGCAACTGGAAAATACTACTGTCACACACATACTTCTCTCTAACTAAAGTACAACTTGTCTTATAATCAACTCCCAACCTTGATATTGATCTCCCAAAATTAACATGGTCTCTAATCTATCCCATGTCACTACTGAGCCTCCCAAAAACACTCAAAAAAAAAAGTCTAACAACAAAAATGTTTCATGTTACTGAACCAAACAAAACTACTAATGCAAAAGTCAAACACTCTCAATGTGAACTAATTCCAAGTGTGTATCTCAGAATAATCACAGTCAACTCACTACTAAGCACACAACAACTCTACGGAACTCACTCATAAAAAAAACTATCCAACAGAAAAAAAAAAACTCGAGAATCCTATCCAAACATAAAAGGTATCATATCTCGTAAAAGACATGAAAATTCTACTCTGGTTAGCAAATATTTCGCAACACCTGACTAACTCTCAACAAAATAGCAATTGACGTAATGGCAATCGCTCCCATGATCTTAACAACTACAACTACTCACAATACAGCTCCCTTCATTTAAAAAAAAAGAAACTGAGAAAAAAAATCCAAATACTCAAATTCGATCTCCCAACCCGAAAAAAAAGATCAGACTTGTTCGGTCCAATATACTAAGTACCTCCCCAAAAAAAAAAAAAAAAACCTAAACAACACACATATTGCGTCAGATGACAAAACACATCATAACACAATAACACCATAACACACTAACACACGGGTCAAATCTCGTATGAAATTAGCCCATGTCTCAACTCCTAAAATCATTCGAAAACAAATGACTAAGAACTTCAACATCCAAAATGAACAAGAGACAAAAAAAAATAAATAAATATCATATATATACAAACATCAACCCATTTATCCCTCTAACTATATACAAACGTTCCATTACATCCCAACTTTCTTTAACTTCGAAATGTGGGTCAATTTCGTCACTCCAGTATTTACATCTTTAACTACAAATCTATTCCCTCTTTTGATCTCTACAATCTCAAAAGGTCCGTGGAACTTCGGACTTAATTTATAATTCAGATCATTCCGAACATTCACTTTAACAAACACTCTATCACCCATCGAAAAAGCTACTCCCCTCGATTTCGCGTTACTTTTCTCTACCATTGCACGCGAACTAAGTTCAAGTTCTTTACTGACACGTGCAAATCTTTCTCTCGCTGTATTTATCAATGAAGTGACCGTAACATCACCCTGAACTCGCTCTGGTAACAAATCAAAAGGTCCTTTCAACTTGTACCCATACAAAGCTTCTGCTGGAGATATCTTAATTGTGTCATTCATCATAGTATTGATACTATATCGCACTTCATCCAACGATCTGTCCCAATGCGTATCGGAACCACCCACCGTCATGCGCAAAGCTTCGATTACTTTCCGATTCGCCCTCTCACATAAACCATTTGCTTCAGGTCTATACGGGATTATAGATACTTTCTTTATTCCCAGTAAATTAGCAAGACCGTCTAAAGTCTTATTAATAAACTCCCTACCATTGTCTGTGATCAGACATTCAGGAACACCATATCGACAAATTATCCCTTAAAGAACGCTATAGCAACTTCCTCAGCTGATTTGTGCTTCAGTGGGAAAATCTCGACAAAGCGAGTCAACTCATCAACAACTACTAATAAATGTCTATAACCATAAGCGGACTCTGAGAAGTTACCCAGAATATCCATATGCACTCTCTGAAACGGCCTATGTGGTATGGGATATGAACCCAAACGACACGACACTGTCGTCGCTGGCTTATTCACATTGCAAATAGCGCACTTCTTCACAAAGGCTTCTACTGCGGAAAACATATTTTTCCAAAAGAACTTTGACCTGACGTTTTCATACGTCTTGTCCACACCTAAATGAGGCGAACCAAATTTACAATGTACAATGTCTAGAACTTGTGGTACTAGACTCTCTGGCACGATGATTTGTGTAATCTCACCCATGCTTCGAGTACTTCGCAAGTTATACTTAACTTTCCTCACCAATAAATTATTCTCCAACTCTAGACCAGAAAAAGGCAACTTATACCCTTTCTTCGGTGAAACTCCCTAAGAAATGCCTTAGCATCTGACAACAATTTATCTTCATCTTGCTTTTGTTCAAGCAAGCCTATGTCCCAAGTGACATTTTCACCCCGTAATATAACACACTGCGTTACTCTCACTATCACAAATAACAATCTCTCCCGAGACTGCCGACTCACTCCTCCCAAAGTATGCACTGTAGAAACGTGTATGTCCTCTACATGCGATCTCTCAGAACTACTAATATCAGAGACATTAGACACCAAATATTTACTCTCTTCTCCCACACAGGATTCGGTGTGTATTTCCTCATCCTCAACCGGAAAATATCTGCTCAATGCATCTGCAACTACATTATGCTTACCTTCAATGTATTTGAGGTTTGCATCAAAGTCTCTCAATGTTAGGAACCAACGTGCTCTCTTGGGCGACAAATTTGGCTTATTAAAAGCTCTAACAACGGTTGATGATCTGTAAAAATCTCAACTTTATTTCCCAACAACAACATCTTAAAATGAACAAGGCTAGAGACGACTGCATAAAAGCCTCCTTGTCCACAACTGACATCAGCCTTTCGTTACTACCATGCGTTTTGAACTTTCTGCTATAAAAAGCAATTGGGTGTAATTTCCCCTCAAATTTCTGCATCAAACACGCACCTATACCTTCCTGACTCGCGTCAGTCACTAAGGTGAACGGTTGACTAAAATCTGGAAACTTCAAAACTGGTGGGTTCACCAAAGCGTTCTTAAGCTTCTCAAAAGCTAATTGTTGACTATCACCCCAAACAAACTTAACGTCTTCTCGTAACAAATCTGTCAATGGAGACGCTATTGTAGAAAAATTCCGCACAAAACGGCGAAAAGAAACCCGACATACCTAGGAACGAACGAATCTGTTTCCTGGTTTTGGGAACTGGAAAATTCCCAATGGCTTTAACTTTCTCATCATTCACTCTAACTCCCTCTTTAGAGATAACATGTCCTAAATAGACAATTTTTCTCTTCAGAAACTCACATTTGGCCAATTTGACCTTTAACCCAGCGAACCGTAATCGCTTGAGGACTTCTTTAACACCTTTAGATGTTCTTCAATCGTATCTGTGCATATGAGAAGGTCATCCATGTACACAAACACCGACTTTCCTAACAAGCCATGAAGTACTGTGTTAACCAGTCTAGTAAATGTTATTGGGGACCCTTGTAATCCAAAAGGCATCCTATTAAACTCGTAATGTCCCTTTGGTACCGAAAATGCTGTATATTTACGGCTACTCTCGCTAAGGAACCTGTAAAAACCCTTGCATAAGATCTATAGATGAATATATATTCTTGCCACCGATCTCAACAAACAAATCAGGCAAACAAGCTACCGGATATCTATCTGGGCATGTTTTTTCATTCAATTTACGAAAATCTACACAAACTCTGATACTACCGTCTTTCTTAGGAACTGCAAGCAAAGGAAAATTAAACGGAGAATTGGACGGTCTGATAATGCCTTCCGACTCCCACCTCTGAACTTCTTTTTCTACTTCTTCTCTGATCTTAAAAGGAATTCGATATGCTGGAATATATATGGGATTTGTACCCTTTTCTAGGCGGATTGAATGTTCTAAAACATCTGTAACTCCTAATTTATCTCCTTCAAAGCGATGATATCTAAATATTCTTTCAACACTTTCTCTACTATATCTGAATACTCAGGATAATCAACTTTAGCCAAGTGTTCATGCAGAACCTGACTTCGAACTGTTGCTCCTCGTTAGGAAACATATTCCCGTCTCCACAAAAACTCACTAATTTATGCTCTTCATTAAACTCTTCAAAATCAGTTACATAAGTACCCTTGTGATATTTTTCACTGAGTCTTGATAGCTAACCAATTCTACTGAAGTCACGCCTGCGACTGAAACTTCATTCACTGACACCGCACTCACAACGTCTTTGAATTTCTCGGTTCCCTCAACAACGCACACTTGAGAAGGAAACTTTTTCTCTTTCAGCGACACTTTAACCAATGTAGGAACTCGCGGTTGCAATTCAATATCTTCTAACAAAAATCCTTTGAAAGATCTTTTATGGAATATCTTCACTCTCTAATGAATGTGTTACACATGTCTCAGACTGTGTCTTAGGTTTCTCACAAGTTTTTTCCTGTGTATATATGGAACAAAACAACCTGACACACCTATTGTAATCCCCTGAACTCCCGTAAGAATGTTGATGTTATGTCGCATGCAAGAAGGGTGTCCTAGCAAAACCATTTCACCTAAGGCTAATCCTTCTATGACCAAAAATGATTCTACTATTGTCTTTCCGCCGATACAAAGCATAAGAAATGACGAACCTAAAATATTCAGTTTCCTCGCTTGTACATCACACACTGTCTCAGTAGAAGGGACTAATTTGTACTCTGGAAACCTTGAGTGAAAAAGGTCAGTATTTACTAAGTTAACTGAGCTACCAGAATCAATGAAAATAGAAATTTCATTGCCGTTAGAGAATCCACGTACAGTCGGCCTAGGTTCTAGTGACTCTACGACCTGATTAGTCATTATCCTGTGTCCGTTTTCGAACTTATCTTGTGAAGATTCTGCTGTTCCTTTGTGTATCTAGAACTTGCATCATGTGGAATTCTCCTGTCATATCTAGAAAAACCTCCCCGTGACTTCCCTGAATATTCTCTACTCTTTGTGGCTGGGCAAAATCTCCATCCATGATCTGAAGATTTGCAAACTGAACAATATCTCACTCTGCAATTTGATTTACTATGTCCTAGTTTATCACAATTAAAACAACGTATCGTTGTGACTAATCTCTCTGGAATTTTCTTCGATTCTACTCATGCACATGTCTTCGCTGTTGCATCATTTCCCGAATGCGAGCGACTATCATTATTCTGTGGTTTGGAAACCGCAGCTGACATCTTTGCACCTCCCTGTACAAAACTACTGTCCAGTGTCGGGCATTTTGATAGATTTTTATTAATCTGTGCAAACAAAAAGGATTCGTCTGTATCCTGATCAATTCTCTTATCAAAACTATCTACAATTACATCTGGGACCGACGTTAAAAGGCAAGCAAAGTGTAACAATCTTTCAAAATTATCTAAGGAGATATTATTTCCAGTTACCCATGGAGAGCCTATTATAGATTTCTTTATCTCAACTACTGCATCAAATAAATTCGCACTGTATGTGACTAGTGAATCATTGCCCTTCTTTATTTTGAGAAACTCTCGCAAATTCCGAACTGCACATTCACGTTGAACTCCGCCATAAGTAGCTCGTAGAAATTTCTGCAGTTCATTCCAAGTTTTACACCTTCTGAACCCGAAACTGCGTGCCCGTTTCCCAATATCTCCTTAATCTAAATCCAGAAATGATTTAGCCTCTGTTAAAGCTTCAGCGCCATTCGTAATTTTCTTGGAGTTCAGATAATTGTTCACTGACTCAATGAAAGTTTCTATATTTTGGGTTGGCTTCCCGTCAACTAACCCTTTAAAATTCGTAATTCCCGCACTAACGCTCGTCACTTTATGCACCACAATTGGTTGGGATGTGCTTGCTGCATCGTCCGGCATTTTGTGAGTGATCACACGCCCTGAGCGTAACAACATAAAAAGGAAACCAAAAGAACACTAGAGAAAGGCAAAAGTTGCCCCCTCTAAAAGAAGAACAGAAAACGGCGTTCTGCGCAACTTACGAGAATGGGGTACTTACCAATTTGAACAGAAAACGGAGCACCTATCTCTCGACTTGCTAACAGAAAACAGAGCTATGTGCAACCTGTGACGTCACCCACTCGAAGACGAAGCGTGATTTTTGTTAAATCATCACTTTGCGTAATTAACTCACAATCGCCACTATTCACACTTATTTGGGTATTTTGTTAACCCCAAAATTGCTCTAGAGATCATCCAGATCTATTTCACAACTCCCCACTCCCAATACTTGAATAGAGACGGAAAAAAAAAGATTCCCCGCATTAGCGTGTAATCACCCGTGTATACACGTAATCACGACCCACTCAGTCATTCAACACTGACTCGTCGCCTTGGGTGAGGTCGCCTATGCCTTGGGTATCAACGTTACCAATTAGTCTATTAGTAATCTCCCTCTTTCGCTACCATTAAAGACATGGGACATCGCCACTGCCATTAAAATCATGAGGCACCGCTGCCGCCATTAAACTCTGAGTCACCGCTGCCACCATTAAAATCTGTTACAGGAACACAATCAACACTTTTTTGAAAGTGTACGTAACGTGATCTAGCGATCTTACTTCAGGAAAAAGGCGTATAAAGATTCGACCCATGATAACACTTGCATCCTTTTACCCCCTCTCTCTCCTCTCTCTCACTCTCTCTCTCTCTCTCTCTCTCCTCTCTCTCTCTCTCTCTCAGCCCGAATCCTCTCTCTCTCTCTGACCTCACTCATTCTCACCAAAGCAATTAAATGGACTATTTAAAGAAACACAATAGTTTCTACAAAAATAGGTTTATTATTCAAATAACCCAACAAGAAATGAATAAAACAAAGCAAAGATTAAAATGCATAATAAATGAATTATCGAGTCAGATAACTAAACTCTAAACTGCAAAACCCTTCTGATTAAAGAAGTCTCATTATGGCTAATAGCCTGGAAATCTCCAAAATCTCACATCCTCACAAATCGATAAAAAGTCATGTCCAAAAAAAAACAGTCTACCACAATTCCACATGTCCTTCCAACATGTCCACAGACATCTGTTGAAAGAATTAAACATGATAGAAAACTCCCAAAAATATATGAAATGCAAAACATAATAATGGAAAGTGTAAAATGCATAACCAAGATATGGCAAACGTAACATAACAAAATAATAATATAAAAGAGGCATGAATATTCATATTAAATCTCCCACACCAGTTCAAAAGTTCATAATGATTAGAAAATCATGGTAAAAATCACAAGTTCAATTTCCTCCCATAAAAACAGAGATTTGAAACTCTACCTTATCTGCCGATTTTCAAAGCCTGGAACGACTCCAAAGCTACGACTGACAATTGCAGTTCTATCACGTCAATGAACGATCAAACTCACTTTTAGGGCAGATTTTGGCATAATCTAGATCAAAGTAACGCACGTACTCACGAATATACATAACTCTCGGAAGATCACCTGACTCCCAATATTGCTGAGGAATCAAACTATTTGCTGAATACAAAGATTTTGCATCAAGTCTCTCGCCCTAGTTCGCTCTGACTCCAAACCTTCTTTCATCACACCTTAAAGCATTGAAGCTATGAAATGCATATATGTGTCCTTTAAATATATATATATATATATATATATATATATATATATATATATATATATATATATATATATATATATATATATATATATATATATATATATATATATATTTATATTTCTTCTTTTAACGTGCTTTTTCCCATTTTTTGTATGGGGAAAGCAAAAATGATGCCTTCTTTTGAAGGACTTTGATTTGGCTTTGGGGTAGACCGTAGTCTCGATCGGCTACACTGCCTGCTATCGCTTAGACCTCGGTAGTGTATGTACATGCATTATATATATATATATATATATATATATATATATATATATATATATATATATATATATATATATATATACTATATATGTATATATATATATATATATATATATATATATATATATATATATATATATATATATATATATATATATATATATATATATATGTATATATGTGTGTGTGTGTGTGTGTGTGTGTGTGTATAATCAGCCACAAGTGCTGGTACCACAGGTCATCAAATGGCGTGTAGTAGGCCTACATTCTACATTCGATATAGAACAAATTTCTTTAAGCAAAATTCCGTGCCATATTGTGTTTTGATACAACCATATAAACTGCGTAAGCAAAATTATTTGAATTTTCATTCATCTACTGTATAATTTTAAAATAGACTCAATATCAGTCTTGCATTAAATGAGAAGATAATTTATTCTGTTAATATATATATATATAAATTAATATGTATATATATATATATATATATATATATATGTATATATATATATATATATATATATATATATATATATATATATATATATATATATATATATATATATATATATATATATATATATATATATATAGATATATATATACATATATATATATATATATATATATATATATATATATATATATATATATATATATATATATATATATATATATATATATATATATATATATATATATATATAAGTCCTCACGTGAAAATGAAAGGCATTGGGTAAGAAAAAATATAGGTTGATGGGGCAAGAAAGAATCACCCCTTTTTATACCTTTCTCCCCAATTAATCATCATATTTAGGTGATTTGTTGTTAGAATGCCTTTTGTAATTACTATCATGTGTATATTACATAACATTTCTTTTATGCATATTTTCAGGATAATTTTTCCAAAAGTTTAAGGAAAAATTTAGCAAAACTTTTAAAGTAGCTCATAAGAAGTTTGATTTTTTTCCCCATTCGCAGAGGCCAAGCTCATTTTGGGGTAAGAAAGAATCACAAGGCCCCTGGTAGCCCCTGTGTATTGCTCTATGACCCTGACCCCCCATCTCCCGGTGGGGAGGTGATTTTTTTTTGCACCATACTAATGGCTAAGTCTGGGGCAAAAAAAAATCAAAATCACTGATTTTTTCTTGCCCCAGACTTGATTTTTTGTTCCCCAAGTGTGAGCAGCTTTTACCCCAAAACTGATTTTTTATTTCCCCGATCATTTTTTTTGTCATATAGTGTCTCTTCAAAGCATAATAAATCCTTTTGTATTTGAGTGAAATAAGTATTTGTCCTTTCCAAGGACTGACTGACATGTTTAAACATCCATACACTGTAGATACTTAGCACAGACTCGCTTTTCAATAAAAACCTGTTCAGACTTGTTAGATAATACACTTGTTCTGGGTGGTATCGTTACTGACATGATTAAACACGCGTACCCTGTGGATAGCTTATACTACCAGTGTTCACGCTAATCAAGATCAGTTGGGAGTGAGCAGCAAGAGTCGACGGATAGAACTTCCACCAAGAGAAAATGGTCAGAAATTACAAGAAGGTGGAAAACCATATACTCAAGCTACAATTGAAATAGCTGTAAAGGGAAGGATGGCGCCTCCATATGGAGGCGCCATCCTGTACTTCCGTCGACTCTTGCTGCTCACTCCCAACTGGTCTTGATTAGCGTGAACACTGGTAGCGCTATCCACAGGGTACGCGTGTTTAATCATGTCAGTAACGATACAACCCAGAACAAGTGTATTATCAACAAATGTCTGAACAGGTTTTTATTGAAAGCGAGTCTGCGCTAAGTATCTACAGTGTATGGATGTTTAAACAAGCGCAAAAGCATCGTTATCATTTTCTCTCTAAGAAACACGTTAAAAAGAGTGAAAATGAGAATTTATCAAAGAAGACATGAGGGTAAGTTTATATAATTTTAATCGCCCATTACTCTAGTTATGTTGCCGATTAATAGAAATCACCTCTACATAAATTTCGTCCCATCTAACAAGGCTATTTTGATTGAAAAACATTTCTTGAATTCAATTTCAAACCATTGGATTTGAAAGCGGTTCTGTATCGGGACAGGTGATTGTTTATCATCTCAGAAATCATTAAAGGATAGTTTTTTGAAAATCATTTGTATATGAAATATTAAAACCTATCCACTGGCAAATACAATAGAGCAAGAAGCACGTTTCATATATACAAGATTGAAATTATTTTATATTTATTGAAATTACATTCGTATACAGAATTCTGGTATTAAAAGAATTATTCAGTAATAATAATAATATTTATTTTCTTTTCTTTACAGGGAAAAAAGACTGAGCTTCCAACTGACCTGGAAGAAAAAATTGCAGATACTGTCAGGAGGATGGAAAAAATGGGACTTGGACCAACTCTACTAGAATTTCGACACATCGTTAAGGATTATTTGCTAGCCAATGGAATAGAAACTCTCTTCAAAGACAGCTTACCAGGTTATGAATGGGCTAAGTCATTTATGCATAGACACAACATGACTCTGAAGACTGGTGGTATGATGCAGCTTGCAAGGAAGAGTGTGACAAGTGATCCGTTCGTTATCTATGGATTTTATGACCTCCTGAAGGGTGAAATGGAGCGACTTGAAATATCAGATAGACCAGAATGTATTTGGAACCTAGATGAAACAGGCTTTCCTCTTGACCCTTCAAAAACAAAAACAGTAGGCACAAAAGGGACAAAGACTGTACGAGTAACTAGTGGATCAAAACGTGAAAACATAACTGTTTTGGCAACATGCTGTGCTGATGGATCAGCACTAGATCCTTTAATTACATTCAAGGGTAAGAATATGCAATCATCATGGGTTGGAACTGCAGCATTACCAGAAACTCAATATTCTCTATTAGAGTCAGGCTGGATGACCCGTACGATATTTGAGGACTTCTTCAA
The DNA here is from genome assembly GCF_040412425.1 of Macrobrachium rosenbergii. NCBI lineage: Eukaryota > Metazoa > Arthropoda > Malacostraca > Decapoda > Palaemonidae > Macrobrachium > Macrobrachium rosenbergii. The sequence continues at coordinate 7,634,625 of NC_089763.1, read as the reverse complement.
AGGTTTCGTAGAGAAAACAAAAGACACTCGCCCTCTTCTCCTGATTTTGGATGGGCATCTCAGCCATACATCTGTAGAGACAATACTAGTGGCAAAAAGTTAAAATATCAGTATCATCAAGCTTCCTGCACATTGTACAGATCTGTTACAACCATTAGACGTTGCTTGCTTTGCGCCTTTAAAATCATACTATGATGCAGCACTGCAACAGCATGTACATCAGACAGGGGCACGAGTGCCATTACAAAAATGTGGCTTTGTGAATATGCTGTGCAGTGTCTGAAAGCAGGGTCTTTCGACTGACAATGTAAAGGCAGGTTTTCGTGCTACTGGAATATATCCTTTGAATTCAGAAAAGTACAATAAAGATCGCCTTTGTCCTGTGAAATTGAAAACTTTTAAAACATGGCTGGACAGAGGGCGCCCAAAAGATGACGAAAATAATCCTGTGGTATTGGATGCTATGACTGATAAGGAGGCAGGCATCAACGACTCACAACTGATTCCATCATCAGCAATTCAGCAGGATGTTTCACAGAGATCTACTTTCACTAGCCAAGAAGTAACGCTAGTGCCTGGAGCAGATGTAGACAAGCGTCTTTTTGATCCATCAACCATAGCTCAAGAAGGATCACCAGGCTGCAGCCACTGACTGGATGTTCAAGGCCCCACTGATAAAGATGAACTTCTTGAAGATATTAAGAAGGATATTCAGCACCGAGGAACACTGTTATGCTAAAATTTGAGTTGGACGGATCTCGTCAATGAAATTCAAGCAAGGGCTCCAACAGGAATGAAGTTTAATATCCTGTTGGTAGCAAAGGAAAAGGAAACTTCACTGGAAGAGATTTTGAATTCCAGAGGACGTAGTGGAACATATCCTCTCACAAGAAGAAAAATCAACATGCATAGCCAAATTATCACTCAAGGAGAATGCAGTAAGGAGCTTACAAGTCATCAGGTTCCGAAAGGAAGAATGAATATGAAGTTAAGCAAGAGAAAGAAAAAGGATCCTGAACCACTTTCCGACAGCACAACAACAGATGAAGAAATAAACTTGGAAAGTGATTCTGCTGATGACGTAAGTTTCAGTTTGGATAAAGATGAAAGCGACATGGAATGTGAACATGAAGTGGTACCAGCTCCAACAGAAACAGGAATTCCTGTAATATCAGAAGATTGTGTTGGAAAGTACTATGCAGTATACTACACTGAACCACTAATTATTTATTTTTGGGGAAAATATTAAAAACCTTTGCAAACGATGAAGGTGGCACAGTAACGAGAGCTCAAGTTGATTTCCTACAAAAGAAGAATATCTCCAGCAATCCCAAGGAATGGACCTGGATTGAGCGGAACAAGGACAAAAAGGACATTGATATTGTTGATACAACGTACATTTTCTACGGGCCAGAAGAACTTATGGTGAAGAAAGGTTTCTTTAGATTCCCAGATGAAATGGCATATGCTCGTCTAAAGAAGATAGAAAAGGATTTGTTAATTGAATTATAGCATGAGTATGCATGATTTACAATTCATACCAGAGAAATGATTTTCGTTTTGTTTATGGAAATTGTAATGAAAATTTTTTTTCACAATTAAATACCAAAATATACACTTTTTTGTTATCTTTTGATATGATTTAACTTTTGTTCATGTTAAACTTCCCATTTTGTATGGAAAAACGCATTTTAGTTTCTTACACATGTTTCTTTAGCCAAAAATAAACATGATTTGTTCTTGCCTCGATGTGATTTTTTTTTTACCCCATTTCAGGATAAAAATAAATCATCAAAAAATATTGTTAAAAAAACATTAAAGGTCCTAGGCTCAATTCCTTTTCATGATTTACTTAACATTGAATATTGATAAATATGAAAAGATTTAACTGGAAATAAAAAATCAAATAGAGGGAGAAACGAAAGTTTTGTGTTTTGATTGTTTTTTGCCCCACTTGACTATACCAAGACTTTCAACTTTTATTCCAAAGTCATCTTCAGGGTTCTGAAGATGACTTTGGAATAAAAGTTGAAAGTCTTGGTACCAATTCCTTTCATTTTCACGTGAGGACTTATTATATACTTCATCCACGGGACCAATGTGGAAATTATAAGACAATATATATATATATATATATATATATATATATATATATATATATATATATATATATATATATATATATATATATATATATATATACATATACATGTATATACCAGGTGTTTCAAATTAGAGCCCCCTCCTCCACAGAACAAATGTAAAGTTATGAAGTTTTCTGCTATAGCCTGGCTCCAAGTACATTATTTTAAGTTTCTATTAAGCTATTTTTCATTTTACATTTCTTGTATTTTCAGACTGAGTGATGGAGTTAGATACAGCCATGGCTAATGACTCGGAGGAAATCAGATGGATTGACCGAATCTGGGCTATAACCTTCAGAGAGGCCAGGGATGCTGACCCATCCTTCATTTCACGTTCCTGGATAGCTAAATACATTAAAAGAGATGAATCCTTTGTTAAAAGAAACTGGAACAAAAATCCATGTAACTGTCATCGCGAGAAGAGTGAGAATCTTGGAAGGCCTGATGTCCTTTCTCAGGAGTCAAAAGACATCATAGCTGAGGCAGTGGGTAGACCAAGAAAGTCTTTATGTAAATTGGCCCTTGAACTAGAAACAAAAAGGGGAAAGAAAAGAAGTTATAGTGCTGTATATTGTGAGTTGAAAAAATCTGGTATCAAGCCATTCCATGTTATCATCAAACCCAACATCACTCAGCAACAGAGAGAAGACCGTGCATGGTTTTAGGGTTCATTTCTTAAAGATTGGGATGAAGCTGACTTTCTCCATGTTGCCGCATCAGATGAATTCTTCATTTACACAGTCAGGAAGCCAAATCATTAAAATGACATCATTTGGGCTGCAAAGTTGGATGATATCAGCAATGACGTGCGCTATCGCCAAGTTGTGAAATTTCCTGAATGTTTGGGAATTTTTCTGTTTCACAGCCAAACAGTTAATGTGGATCATCAAAGAAAAAGGACAGTCATGGAATGGCGAATACTTCAGAGAAACTGTGCTTACTGGTGGATTATTTCCTTTCCTCAAAGATCCTGAAAATGTGTTATCTGTTGAAGAAGTCACATTTTTGCATGATTAGGCACCATGTTTCAAGGCTCTTCAGAGACAGGAGCTGCTTTGAAACAGTGGTATTGATTTCTTCTGGTCAAGTGAATTTCCAGGTAGCTCCCCTGACCTTAATGTGTGTGAAAACATTGGTAGTATCTTAAAGGATCATGTTGAAGTGCGCACAGTGAACTATGATGGTATACCAAGCCTCGACGACCTACGAGAGGTGACCGAAGTGCTCAGGGAAATGGAGTTTGAGTCTCAGTCTTTTTGTGATTTGCTGAAATCATAACCCTTAAGAATGTAGGCTGTGGTACAGGCAGATGGAGGCCACAAAAAATATTAAATAAGAGAGAAACTTAAATAAATACCTGTTCTGAATTACTTTTCTTTTTGTCCATATCAATTTTAGTTTATGCTGTAGAGGGGGATCTAATTTCAAACACCCTGTATATATATATATATATATATATATATATATATATATATATATATATATATATATATCATATATATATATATATATATAATATATATATATATATTATATTATCATGTCAATCTCAAGATTTACAAAAATATAATCTTCAAGATTCAAAGATATGAACTCTCATAACATTAATTATTACGACTGAGTACTCTAAAGGTAACAGTGATCCCTTAAGAAAAAACTTATTTATTACTTGAAAATCAAACTAAGTCTATCAGAATATGTGTGAGGTATCAAAAATTAAACTGGAAATACTCTAGAATAGAAGGGCATCACTCCATCAAAAACTCTAACTGTTTCCCTGGTCTTAATTCACTTTAGCAAAACTAAAAGAACAAAACATGTTTATCACTTTGCATTATGCACACACAATCAATCCTATTCACTGGTTATCAATAAATGAAACACTTTTTCTAAAAATGTTAAATACAAAAATTTATTTTTAAATTGAAAGTTTATAACTAGAATTCACAATTAATTAGAATTCACAATCTGAAAAATTTATTATTACTTGAAAATAACACAACACTCAATTAATTCTTGAATTAAACTATGAGACAAAACTAATTCACAAAAACTTTATCAAGAATTTAAATTAATCAAGCAAAATTTAAACAATCAAGAATTACTCAAGATTTAAAAAGAAAATCTCAATGAAATATTAAATCAAATATACAATATTAAATTACCAAGAAATATTTAAAATGCTATGTAAATAAATGTTACATCACAAACATAAAAAATGTGAAAATATCAAGAGATTGTAAATAGAAAAACACACAAAATACACATAAGATTTATCAATAATGATTTCACTTGGTCAAAATTTCCTAACTTATCATACCATGGTATTAATAAGTAAAATTCACGTTACCTTACAAAAACTTGTGAAAACCTCTGTAAATCACTTGCTGCAGCTGCGTTACCACAAAACACACTTTTTAAAAGGCGCCGTTAAAAACTAAATAACTTTACTAAATTCAGATCTCAAAAGTTAATGCTAATACGTGACCACAAAACACTACGTTAAAAGTAGTCTCTTTCTAAGAACGAGAGAGAGGGAACCAAATCAACTGGTCTCAGAAATCAGAATGAAACAGATTTTAGAATTCCAGTAACACGTGAAACAATTACATGATGTCATTAAAGCATTTTGGGTGCGAGATACAAAACTTCTAGAAGCACGGAGGTGACGTCATTAAAGCATTTTGGGTGCGAGATACAATGGAGAAGCTTCTAGAAGGAAAATGACGTCATCCCAGCAAAACGTTTTGAACGCAATCTTACAAAACATGATCAAGACACGTATTCTTTCTCTCAAAGTGGCGTACGTGACTCGAACAATGCATGTAACAACATGAAATCACTCGTCTTGAGCCCGTATGGGATGAATCGGTATTTGCTTTCCAAACTTGTCATCATGACCCAAAACAAAACACTCTCTCTTATCTCAACTGACGACAATTGAAATGAAACAAGTCCTTGCTGGACACACACACTACGCTTTTACCAAGAAAGATATTATTCTAAACTACGTTATTATTAAAACTGTATTAACAATTCTAAATTACGCTATTAAGTTATTCAATCATTAGTTCTTTTGAGATCTGATGCCAAACTAAATATGACACTTCAACAACCATAATCATTACACATAAAACATGAAAAAGTAAATATGTCAAAATTAAATGAGGATATACGTATTACAAGGCAACATCATGAAATTATATATATATATATATATATATATATATATATATATATATATATATATATATATATATATATATATATATATATATATATATTATAAATATTCACTGTTCGACCTCTCTTCCTAGCTTCTTAATCAAAGAATAAAAATTTTCCTTTGTTAAAGTAAGAGGGCAGACATTGTAGGCTGTTAGCATGCGAAGAAGCAAGTAGGGGAGCAGTGTTTTCAAATTCCATTCACCAACGGGCGAGACTTTTAGCTTAGAGGGTCATAGAGGGATATAGTTTTGATAGGCTAGACCTTAGTTATTCTGTTCTTAAAACCCAATTTCCTCTATTCTGTGTACTGCAGAGACTATTGTCATTTCAGGTCAAGCCCTGGCTAGGCAGAGTTTTGAAGTAAACAACAGGACGATGCCCAGTGTCAAGAGTCTAGATGCAGCTGCCACAGCACACGGATGTGTTAGTATATATATATATATATATATATATATATATATATATATATATATATATATATATATATATATATATATATATATATATATATATATATATATATATATATATATATATATATATATATATATATATATATATATATATATATATATATATATATATATATATATATATATATATATATATATATATATATATATATATATATATATATATATATATATATATATATATATATATATATATATATATATATATATATATATATATATATATATATATATATATATATATATATATATATATATATATATATATATATATAATATATATATATATATATATATATATATATATATATATATATATATATATATATATATATATATATATATATATATATATATATATATATATATATATATATATATATATATATATATATATATATATATATAATATATATATATATATATATATATATATATATATATATATATATATATATATATATATATATATATATATATATATATATATATATATATATATATATATATATATATATATATATATATATATATATATATATATATATATATATATATATATATATATATATATATATATATATATATATATATATATATATATATATATATATATATATATATATATATATATATATATATATATATATATATATATATATATATATATATATATATATATATATATATATATATATATATATATATATATATATATATATATATATATATATATATATATATATATATATATATATATATATATATATATATATATATATATATATATAACAAATAGTTGAGGATAAATTAAGAATTAACCACAGTTATTGACAACTGTCCACAAATAGTGAGGATAAATTTATCACACAGTTACAACTGTCCAAAGCCTTATCCACACTGCATGTAAAAGCCTTCCTCCCTCCACATGAAAGGAAGTAGCAGCTATTACTAGTAACTAGTCACCCATGAGTGCCAAAGCAACCAAAATTTATTTTTCTTTTCCACAGTGCCACTAACCTGAGACACTGTTATAACCAACTGGAAGCACTTACCTATTTGTCTCCTCTTACCTTTCCTTTTTCTCCTACTTATTAATTATGCTCTGCTTGGGCAGAGGGCATATCCCCTTAGTACAATTAGTTGTACGCCAAGAGTGCTGATTTCTAGGAATGCACCGGCACCCTAGTACCACCAAAGACAAAAGTCCTGTGACTAAGCCACACCTGTACCTCGAGATACAGAGTGCCATAAATGTGACCTTTGCATTGCACACTCAGCCACAGTGCCACCTTATTGAAAAGGTGCCACACCGCTGAAGTGTCACACATATCTGAGGGACACTTCCCCAATTCATAAGTCATTCCAGTCATCCAAGCCAGACGTCCTTACCCTCCCAGAACCATGTTGCTGGAATGTCGCCTAGCTGTCCTGAACATGGGCAAGGAACTGGGTTACAAAGGAGCGGAACTAGCTGATTGGATCAAGGAACAGCTTGATGACTTAGCCAAGCAAGAGGGGGAAGAAAGAGAAGAGCAGAGGAAGTGTGAAGATGCACAAAGGAAATAGGATGAAGAACAAAGGCAGCTGGAAGAGGCAAAGGAAGAGAAAAAAAGACAGCACGAATTAGCCCTCAGGGAACACAAGCTAGCTCTGAAAGAAAAGGAGCTCGAGCTGGAGAAGGCTCGAAAAGAAAATGCTGAAGCCCTGGCTACTCAACAACCTTCAACATCACACCTGCGGCACCAAATGCTCCCATATCAAACATTAATTCCATAGTCCCCAAGTGGACTGAGGAAGAGCCAGAAGCATGGTTGGAGGAAATAGCCTCTCTTCGAAAACTACAACACCATCGAGACTGAGAGGGCCTTAGTGCTTGCCAAGCACATGGAAGATAAAGCTAAGGCAGCCCTCTGCTCACTGGAGAAGAGTCAAAGAGATGACATGGTTGAAGTTTGTAGGGTCGTAACAAAAGCCTCAAAATAACCCTGGAGAAATGGAGACAGCGGTTTTGAGGTCTTGCCAAGGAAGGCAGCTGGTCCTGGACCAAATGGGCCTGTCACAAGACCCAGTCCGGTAACACAATGATTCACCTTCCTATCATGGACCACATTCGAGGACCTGTTCAGTTGGACCATTCTGGAGGATCTTTTCCAATGTGTCCCTGGGCCCCTTGCTGTGTATCTCAATGACAAGTAGCCAACAACACTTATGGAAGCCTGCCATATAGCTGAGTCATGGGAAACCTGCAACCAGTCCCACAGCACCTCTCAAAGGCACATAGTGCCAACTGGTTACCTCTCAGGCTCAACTCACCCGAGGAATGTACTGCCTAGCAAGTGTACATGCACCCACTGTAAGTAGGTGGGGCAAACTGAATCCAATTGCTGCTACAAGTTGGGCACCAATAAGCTACCTCCTACCAATAACCAGAACTCCTCTCCTTCTACTTCCACTCAATCTTCTCCACAAACAGTCACCGCAGGTAGCCGAGTCCCCACAAAGGGCCCTTGTCGATCCTGTGGTGCTGCCAGCCACTATACTGCTGGACATCCGGCCCGCCCAAATCATTTCCCAAGCCACCAAGTTCGTCAGCTTAATTAGCACCACATTCTCCGTGGCCAGGCCACAGAAGATACCTCACCCCGAGAGGCTGGATACCCAGTTCATCTCAGTGGCACCCCTTGATGGCTCTAGCCTGCCAGTGGTCCTACTGGTTACAGTAGACACTGCAGCTGACGTTAGCCTGATTGACAGGCCCCAAGTGCCAGCCAGTGCCATAGTTGATGAGAAAACTCGGTGGGAGATGAAATGGGTAGAGGGCCACACCAAAACCATTCCCACAGTCGAGCTCCAGGTCACAACACCTTGGGGCACTCTACCTCACCCCCTTGTTGTAGTGAGTGGAATCAGGCCCAGAGTGGACTTCCTGTTGGGTCGAGACCTTCTCTGGGGAAGTCCTTCCCCAATGCCACTCCATAGCCATGCTACCTCCACAATAGAGGCATCGGCTGTAGGATCACCAAACAAGAGCACAGCCACTTTGACTGCCGTGCCACCAAAACAAGCAGAAATACCTTCTGCCCTCTGAAGTGGTCAATGGAAGGGGCACATGCAGTGCAATCCCAGGCCTAGTCCTCCCTCTCCATGAAAGGATGACCATTAATGAAATCCTCCCTCTGCTTGAAAGGACACTAAAGGGAAGCAGTACCACTGTAGAGTGTGAAAGATGACAGGTCACTCCACTAATTGGGAGGGCTGCCCTAATAAGCAACGTCCAGTGGGCGCCCCAAATCAAGAACCTCCAAGGGGTTCTGACCTCCAGCTGGGACAGGAATCTCTGTCTCAGCCCAACTCATGCCATCTGACCCCTCGTCAGGCATGCCTCACCATCAGTCTCTGTCAGTGCCACTTGCAAGCTCTGAGCAGTGCCATGCTCCGTCCGTCTCAGATGTTGAGCAACCACTAGAATGGAATCCTGTGCCTGGCCCTACTATGGTACAAGTCCAGATCATGAGACAGATCCTTCTATGGGAGATCCAGGAACCTTCACAGCATTAAGTCTAACAACGTATGAGCCTCTGGGACCTTACACTTCTTCTCCCTCACCAAATCCGTCTCCAGAGTATGAATCTCTTGTGGATCAAACTGCTACACCTTCTCTGGGATACCAGGAACTGGCCTCCACAGACTCAGTGGTTGGGACTGCTCTTGCTCCAGTTGTCACAGCAGCTGGAGTAGAGAACCCTCCAGTAGCCTCTGAGGTTACCCCATATAAAAAACTTATTTAAAGAGCTCAGGTTACTTCTTTTTTTACCGTGATTGTACATTCTAGTGTAATGTACAATCACAGTGTAAGAAATTGAATACTTGTAAGAGTATTGAACCTTAGCTAGGCCATTGTTATTTATGTTGGTGCTACGGCAGTGTATTAATGGGTTATTTCATAAAAGATACAATTGAATGTACTATTTGTCTAGGACCGAATATCATGATCATCAGAGGCAGCACATAAGATATTTGTAGACACTTTAAGTAGTGTCAGGATTCTGTGAAAAGTAAGTGATTAAAGCTTATATCCCATTCTAGAGTTGGGTAGATCCTTAGCTAGCTGCATTGCAAGGGCAAAAATCTGTTCAGGGATAAGAGTAAAGTAATCGAGGTAAATAGCTTGCTTAGTACAGGTCTTCACACCCGAAAGGAAGTGAGTGCCTTCTTAAGGGGGGAAGCTATTAGAAATATTCCCTGTTCGACCTCTCTTCCTTATTTCTTAATAGAAGAATAAAAATTTTCCTTTGTTAAAGTAAGAGGGCAGACATTGTAGACTGTTAGCATGCGAAGAAGTGAGCAGGGAAGCAGTATTTTAAAATTCCATTCACCAATGGGCGAGACTTTTAGCTTAGAGGGTCATAGAAGGATACAGTTTTGATAGGCTAGACCTTAGTTATTCTGTTCTTAAAACCCAATTTCCTCTATTCTGTGTACTGGCGAGACTATTGTCATTTCAGGTAAGCCCTGGCTAGGCGGAGTTTTGAAGTAAACTACAGGACAATGCCCAGTGTCAAGAGTCTAGATGCAGCTGCCACAGCACACTGATGTGCCCATGTCTCCTCCAAGCACTTCTCTGTTTTCCCGCCTTTGTTCAAAACGAGGAGAAGATTGTTATTCCAACGGACCAAGAAATCTTATGTAACTGATCACTGTATTAGCTAACCTAGCAGGAAGTCTGAGATAAAAATTGCTCCCAGTTCTCTTTCCCTTCAACAGAAACTCTCATTTTCCCTTGTTCAAAATTTCCCTTCTTAAACAGTCACTGGCTAAGAAATCCTAGTAAAACATATCCCATTTATGAAGTACAATTAGTGTTTTCTAGTGAAGTCACATAACTTATCCTCCGTGGTGGTAAAATTATTATTTTTTACCTAAGAGTCGTCCCCTTGTGATTAACTAATGACAAGTGAGAGTTTCTGTAATGCAAGATTGTCGTCTGGATACGTCTTTTTCCAGAAATGTGTACACCTCTTTCTTGGAGAAGAATCTGCATCATTAGTGCCAAGAAGCCTTAGTTCGACCTTGCAGTAAATTCTTGATAAAGTGTCTGAGAGGCACATAAATCTGTTGCATTCATTCTGTGTAGCCTTGAGGTTTGTCCTAAGTAGAACTAATATACTGAGCTGCTATTAGCTCCTTTGAGTAATCCATTTCATTTTATTTTACGTTTTTTTTGTTGAAACTAGTGTTTCAGTAAGTTTGCTGAATTCATTCATGTGGTTATGAATAAAGCTCTATTCTATGTTAACTAGTGTTAACTGTGATCTGATCTATTCAATATCTGTCGTTTAGAGTTAATTTTAGCCTTAATTGACAAAATTACGTGGGTCTTAGGTAAAGCAAGACAATATAAATCCAATCAATTAATTATTTAACTTATTAGCCGAATGACCCACTTGACAATATATATATATATATATATATATATATATATATATATATATATATATATATATATATATATATATATATATATATATATATATATATATATATATATATATATATATATATAACAATAACTGTGAGATATACATGTAAATGTTTTTAGCTAATTAGGTGTCAGGTTACTTATGACCCTTTAATACAAAATAGGAAAGCAAAATATACTAACCAACTCTCTTGAAACTTCGCCCGGGGACGAGGTTACATAGCCTGGTGAATGGTCATTAGTAATATCATTTGCTCTATAGTTGTTGGTAAGGATTAGAAAAAAAGTTTTCTTTTTAATATTAGCAATTAAATTTGCCGTGAACCGTCACAGGACAATCTCGGTTTTTTTTGCCCAATTCTTCTTTTGGCATAAACAATACCTCGGCCCACAGGCTTATCGTGTATCTGTAGGAGAGTCTGGATGACAGTAGTAGTTATAGTACTGCTGGTAATGGTACTAATGGTGCAAGTGATACTGATGATAGCAGTAGTGATGATAATACTAATAACAGTTAAAGTGATAGTAGCGTTTATGATACTAGCAGTCAAAACAGTGCTACTGACAGCAGCAGTTATATACTGTAGTTTTCCTTTTGTGTACATTTTGATAGTGCTAATAGTAGTTAGTGATACTGATGACAGTAGTAGTTAATAATACATGTTTCTCTGGTAGCGATAGTAGTGCTGTTGATAGTGCATATAACAATTACCATTACTATTACTACTATTATTATCATCACCACTTGGTAAGAAGAGTGTTGAATCCGCGAGACAAACTACATGTCCATCCAAGAGATCAGGCAAAACAACCAAATTATATCTGTCCATTTCAGTTTTACAAAAAATGAAAAACACTGCAGCAAAAATTTACATGTGTTCATGTATCCTATCCAGTCTCTATGAAAACAAGCACAGTTCTCTAAAAGTATCACTTTAAGCATTTTGAACATTTTTACCACACCATTTTGAAAATTTTTACATACACACCAAAATTTTTATATCTATCCAGCGGAAATTTCTAATATTCAGTTGATTATTTCACAATCGAATTGGTCATAAAAAGCTCTTGCAAACACAACATCATGGTCGATAATGCACACACACACACTCTCGACGGGTACACACACAACACACACACACACATGCACACACCGTCCATTTATCATAAATTCCCCTTCGGTGATAATTCCCCATCGGCTTCCCGATATATATATGATCGTATATAAAAAAATATATATATATATATATATATATATATATATATATATTCATTCAAATGGATGAAAATATTGTAACTGTTCAATGTAAAGCCAGGATACCAGCACGCAAACACTTAGTGCACTCTCGGCAGATTCTTGTTATACCTGAAATTGCACGATTTTTAAAGCATGTTTAATATTTTAAACGGAAGAAAATCCATTTCTGTATAATTAGACCTAGTACTAGTTTTAGGATAGGGCCTAACTGTATTCGAAAGATATAATATATATTTTATTTTTCATTTTCATGTATGCTAAACATCATTATTATTAATGTATAATTGCAACAATACAGAAGTTTAACTGTTATTTCCTCAATAATTACCAATAGGCTAATGTAAATACTCAACCTAAAGTCAGTACATAACTGGTATGCGATTATTTTTATAAATTCTAAATAAGATTTTGCAATAGCTAGAAATAAACATAAATGGATTTCCTGAACTTGACCATATTAACGAAAGAAGTATATTCTGTTTCGAGTTACGATTAGGCCTAGTGCAGCTACAGTCTGACTACGACGGCATGAGAATCACGAGATCAAACAAGAACTGATTAATTAATATACATCATAACCTCCTCACTTTATCCACGTTTATTTTCCAAGGGTCCCTTTCAATAAATTCTTACTACTCTCACTCTCGCCCTACTTCTCTGCAGTTTTTCGTTGTCAGTCTCTGGCTGCTGCAATCACTAGAAAAATATCAGCTCTAATGGCCTAGCTCGAATCTCTCTCATCCCATCGTAGACCGACTATAGCTTTAGGAGCCTAAATGTATTCAAAAGATACGGTACACTTTTCATCCATGCTAAATTCCATTACTAATATTGTATTGGTACAAAAGAAAAATGTGCGAAATGATTTCGTTGTTAAAGGCTAACGGGTGACTTTCCCCAGAACCGAAATAAATGGAGAAGTTTAACTGATATTTCACTAGAATTCACACAAGAGCTACATGATTTGAAGTTCAATATTTTATTCAGAAAGTGATGATTATGCTAGGTAACTGTTCAAAATTGAGACATCAAGTAAATTTATTCCATTATTAATAACATTTCATAAAGGCCTATTAATGAATGCGTTAAAGATATGAAAGTAAATTGCCTTGCCTTATAGAGGTAGGATATCTGGGATATCGGCCACATACAACAAAGTTTCTGCCTCGTCAAATTTTCCGCCACTCCCTACAAGCAGTCAGAGAATGATGGGCCCAATTTCAAAAGTTATTTATTAGTAAATCATTCATAAATGTAGAAACGGTTAAAAAACTCAAATGCAAAATTTTGGTATAAAAATTTCATTCTACAAATACTATTTTCCTTTCCTCCCATATGAATATACATGGCGGAAAAAAAAAATTTCCGCCATTTCCGTCATCTTCGAAGTGTGACGTCATCGTCCGTTTCTCGGACGAATTTCTGCCAAAATCCATCACTGGGCCACCAGTATTTGTATTATCATATTTGGGAGGAAAGTTCTCTACTCGAGATAAGACGAAAATGAATAAAGGAGAGAGGGCCATGTATTGAAGCTTTTCAAGAACTGTTATGAGGAGAATGTTGAGAGAGGAAGTAGGTTTTGTATTGTCAGTATCACCATTTGGAGCAACAGACTGGTGAAATCTCATAAAATTCCAGAGATCTTTTCCCCATCTTGAAATCCTTCCATCTCCAGTTCCTGAAGGCGCTGGAGAAATGCCATCCGTGTATGTGCCTGAATCGGCCAAATACTGAAGCTCAGCGAGGAACTAACTTGTCCCCAGAAACAAGTTACGAGATCCTTCAAATCGTCTTCAGAAAGGGATGGTATTTACTTACAAAGCTGACTATATATGCAACTTTTTGTATGTTAGAAAATGAAAAGAAAGGAATGGTTGAAGTGATGTTGAAATGATCTTAAATCTTAGCCAGTTCTTCTCTCCAGACCAGGGTGAAATGGAATCAAGAAGAGAGAAAACAACATCGTAGGGACTCCACCATAAGGGTAAAGGCTCAGAGGAGTCCCAGGGAAGCCAACTCATGAGGGCATCCTTGCTAGGGGAAGGTCCTCCTTGGAGATTGCTTCCCCAGAGGTAGGCAGGTTTTCTGCCAGGCTGGGGAAGTGGGCCTGGGGGGTGACTGAACCACATGGGTGAGGGGCTCCAAGGTACCACAGGGAAGCCATCCGTTGAGGTCACCCTTGCCGGAGGAAGGTCCTTCTCAGAAGCTACTTCCCTGGAGGGAGGTAAGCTTCCTACCAGTCCAGGGGAAACGGGCCTGGGGAAGGCATGAACTACAAGGATGAGAGCCTTTAAAGTGCCCTAGGGAAGCCATCCCTTGAGGGCACTCTTAGGAAAGGTCCTCCTCAGAGGCTGCTTCCCTGGAGGAAGGTAGGTTTCTTGCCAGGCTGGGGAATCAGGTCTGCAGAGGGCCTGAACCACAAGGGTGAGGGGCCCTAAGGCATAATAGGGAAGCCATCCCTTGAGGGCACCCTTGGCAGGGGAAGGTCCTCCTTAGAACCTGCTTCCCTGAAGTGAGGTAGGTTTCTGACCAGGCCCAGGAAGTGGACCTGGGAAAGGCCTGAACCACAAGGGTGAGGGGCCCTAAGGCACACTAGAGAAACCATCCTTCAAGGCCACCCTTGCCAGAGGAAGGTCCCTCTCAGAGGCTGCTTCTCTGGATGGAGGTAGGTTTCCTGCTAGGCCAGGGAAGTGGGCCTGGGAAAGGCCTGAACCACAGGGTGAGGGTCCCCAAGGCATCCTAGGGAAGCCATTCCTTAAGGGCACCCTTGGCAGGGGAAGGTCCTCCTCAGAGGCTGCATCCCTGGACGGAGGCAGGTTTCTGGCCAGGCCTGGGAAATGGGCCTGGGAAAGGCCTGAACCACAAGGGTGAGGCGACCTAAGGCACCCTAGAGAAGCCATCTCTCAAGGCCACCCTTGCCAGGGGAAGGTCCTCTTCAGAGGCTGCTTTCCTGGATGGATGTAGGTTTCCTGTCTGGCCAAGGAAGTGGGCCTGGGAAAGTTGGCCTGAACCACAAGGGTGAGGGGCAACAAGGCACCCTAGGGAAGCCATTTCTTAAGGGCACCCTTGCCATGGGAAGGTCCTACTCAGAGGCTGCTTCCCTGGGTGGAGGTAGGTATCCTGCCTGACCAGGGAAGCGGGTCTGGAAATGGCCTGAACCACAAATTATGTCTCATAAAGACCCGTCAATTGTAACTATTTCGTTAATTATTTGCTATTTTTCCGCTAATAACGTCTCTTAAATTACGGCTTAGTCCAATATGTTGCCATGGACGGCCTAAACAAGTGAAATGTCTTGACTTCTGTCGAAAAGTAAAACCTGCTCAATACCAACAAACTATTTTCGCATCTGCAACCAAGAGTGAAAATGCTAAACATCTGTCTTCATGTTTGCCAAAACAACAACTGATATTTTATCTAATTTCAGACGGAAGTACACCTAAGCAGCAATTATAAGTGCAAGTACCTGAGACCAAATCATTCTGAAAATTAAAAATGATTGAAGGTAGCAATATGAAAATCTAATTTTTTTGTCCTTGTAAATAGCTGGAATGGGAAATCGATTTAATTTTCCACGACAGTAGCGAACGAGAGCTCATTGAGTAGAATATTATGATCATTACTCGTGTAGATGATTATCGTTCACGGCTGGTAAGCCTTTTATGTTAGCAAAACTAAATATGAGATTAATTACCGGCTTTGTATTTCAGAAAGTTGTGGTTCTGATGAAGGCTACGTGCCCTGAATTAATTTCCATCGATGGTGTCCTATAATCAGTAGCGTTTTTAACCCCACAAAATCCACGTTCCAATAACCATAACTCTACGGAACTCATTGTTAACAACTAGGAACCCCAACTTCTGCTGATGAATTAGTTAGAAATGGGCATATTCAGGAAAACCACGGAAAAAGAACTACATATAACTAAATGAAACAAGAAAAAATGTGCAGAAGTTTCTTCAGGGCAATCGAGTTTTCTTTACAGCCGCTACAGCGTATAAGGCCACCGAAAATAGATCTATCTTTCGTTGGTCTCGGTATAATGTAGTATGAGCCACAGCCCATGTAACTTTAACCACGGGCTTGTGGTGGCCTATCCTATATCGTTGCACGATTATGGATAATTTTGACCCTAAACAAAATAAAAACTACTGAGGCTAGAGGGCTGCAATTTGGTAAGTTTGATGATTGAAGGATGGATGATCAACATACCAGTTTGCAGCCCTCTAGCCTCAGTAGTTTTTAAGATCTGAGGGCGGACAGAAAAAGTGCGGACAGAAAAAGTGCGGACAGAAAAAAGTGCGGACAGAATACAACGCGGACGAACAGACAAAGCAGGTGCAATAGCTTTCTTTTACAGATGTGAGGAAGTAGAAAGAAGAGCAGCAACTTACACTGTACCAAATAAAGAAATTGAGTAGTTCCATCACCCCACGTATATATTTCTCAGAAAGTCTCTCTCTCTCTCTCTCTCTCTTAAGAAATGATGCCCGAGTGTATACAGTAGATTGTAGCCGCGACCTTCTCTCGTCCTCTGCAGCCGAGGAAATTGGATTACCCAAGGGAACTGCTAGGAAAAAAAAGGGGGCTTTAAGTACGACAGGGAAAGGTTTGTCTATGAAATGGCTTTTGGGAATAATGAGGCCACACCATAATATTTCTCAAATAAGAAATAAGTTGTGTTAGTCATAATTTGGGAGCATAAGTCAACTAGAGTCACGTAATATGGAGATTCTATTCTCGTTTTATTCAAATTTTTTAAAAATTGTGTGTACCCAGATACTAAGTAATGCACAATTATACAAGAGTATTTATTTTTAGCCTAGGTAGTCAATGATGTATAGTCTAGTAAAGTATTCGTGTACAATTTCAAAGGTTTTATGGAAATATTCGTAAGTTATGAAAGTATTTTTTTTTTACTTTGTCATGCTTTTCGTTTAATATATATTTATTGTACTCAGCAGCAGAATGAATTCTGTAACCTCCATTATCCCGAATATTATTCAAATTGCATAAAACGCTCTCAAGATATTATGCCAAATCTTTTTAGCTTTTTACCATTTTTCTCTTTTATATAAAATCACATTAATAATTTGAAGAAATCCATTTACACACTTTGGGCCCCACCGAGATTCAGCAGACTTATGATGGAATAATATCTTAAACAGGAAATATAAGGAAAAAAGAAATATCCTTTGAAGTCCCCTCAAGGGTGAAGTCTATGGATGTAAAATGTTAGATCATCATTAATATAATAATTTCCCTCTCAGCAAGTTTTCAATCTCATTTTTGTGTGGCTTTTCCTGCAAGGAAAAAGAGGAAAAACGCTGTACCATTTCGTCCCTTTGTCATTTAATTTAATCTTCTTATTTTCGTTCACTAATCGACATTTGCAACAACAGCTTTCCATAATTCTTATAGTTTGTGTTTTATTTATTTGTTTGTTTACTACTTTTTCCTTCAATCACTTTCAGTGAAAGTCAGCCCACCAAGACGATACAAAGAACAATAGCATAACATCAGGAAATCACCACAGTTTGCAATGACCCTTCTGCTGGTTAAAGCTGTGGTCAGCTTTTCATTTGCATCGAGAGAATCAACCATTGAACCCAGTTGCGCTCTCTCGAAGTTATCGTGGGCAGTTGTCAGTGTTTGATTTTCTCGTCCATTAATCCCAATTGGAAATTTGTAAAAGAAAGCTATACGCACATTAACTGAGTATATATGTTAAATATATATATATATATATATATATATATATATATATATATATATATATATACACACATATATATATATATATATATATATATATATATATATATATATATATATATATATATATAATGTCAGCAAGTAGACAAACTACGATATTTTGAACTAGCTTTTGTCCATTTTATAGACTAAATCACTGTTATCATCTAAAAGTTTGTTGGAGGAGTTTCAGATTTCCTCTCAAATCCTTTTTAAGTTTCTGAAAATTGACAAAGATTTTCATATAACATTGTCTTCACGAATAATATATCAGTTCTGTGAGATCTACTTAGAATCTTTTTACGAGGATTCTGCTTAATACTGATAGGCAACAGAAATAATGTTCATTAACCAGATGAATTGCTTGGGAATTTGTCTTGCTTTACTGACAAACGGAACTGAGATGAATCAATTAGGTGAAGTTTTAACCTCCATTTCTTATATTGGTTACCAATTCTGGTCATTAATATTCATATTAATTTATATTTAACTTGAATGATCTTGTTTATTGAAGTAATGATCAAAATTCCCTTATCCGTATATAAAACTCACATGATTTTCGTCTCCAATAGCATATAGTCATATAGTTCCTAAACAGATGCAGGGACCGAACCTAGTCAGAGTTTGTGATAGCGACACTTTTGGTAATCTTGGCATTGGCCTCTGAAGTCTTAATGTGACCAAGAGTGACTTCACTATTGCACCAGTGCAAAAAAAAAAAAAAAAAGAGAGAGAGGAAAATTGTTCACTCTAATGCAAACTTTGGCGTCAGGATGCAAAAAGATACCAGACATTGATTTCCTTTGACGCGGCTTAAGTGCTTATTAGCCTCCCTATATTTTCCTGAATATGAGGGTGTCCTTTTTCTCTCTCTCTCTCTCTCTCTCTCTCTCTCTCTCTCTCTCTCTCTCTCTCTCTCTCTCTCTCTCTCTCTCTCTCTCTATATATATATATATATATATATATATATATATATATATATATATATATATATATATATATATAAATCTTTTCTTTTCTACAGTTGTCACAAAACCTCTAGCTCAGTGGTTGTCAATCTTTTTTGGTCCATGCACCCTTTCGCCATATGTCAGAATGGCATTCTCCCACCCTTTCCAAAATAGTCTGCCTCAAAAGGTGCATTCCAGATAATATGCAACAAAATACTAACATAAACACACAAGCTAACAGAGAGAAAGCCCAGCGTGACCTCTGACTAGTGCAGGCTGATGCACACTGCGTGTTGCGTGGTTCTAGTCAGTTTGGGCCTGCCAATCTGTGGTCGCAATTCCCTCCCCTGCCCCCGAAACTCTGAAATCCCCCCTCCCCAGGGAATTCCACCTTGGTTGAGAACCATTACTCTAGCTCTTTATCATTAATGGATAAAAATGTGATTTAAGTTAAGGCTTTATCATTAATTTCCCGTCAATTTTATTGGGCAAGGTAAATCGTTTTGAAAATTAATAAACGATGCTGAAATAAAAAAGGAAACGAATTTAACCTCGACTCAGTAATGATTCGTAGTTGTCGTTTATTCCATCAAATAAAGAAATTAGATATTAATCACAAATTTCCACTATGGAAACAATAAAGGGTTTTTAATCTAGAAAATTTTTGGGAATGTTTTTATTTAATCTTAAGTCAACAAACAAATTATTATCTGGTCTGCAATAAACAAGGAAATCATCATTTGCATAGAAAGGGGAAAGCTTCTCATTTTCGAAGGAGAACTTTGTGGAGAAATTACAGAAAGAATTCAGCTTGCAGCAGAAGGGAGGAAAGAGAGAGAGAGAGAGAGAAAGAGAAAGAGAGAGAGGGAGAGACCACGAGCAGTTGAAGCTGGTTTTAGTAAGGTGTTAGGCATATACTATTATAGACTTATCGGTAGTAAATGTCCACTCACTGACTATCGGAAAATCTTATAATTCTCCCGACATGTATAAAAATGCCAGCATCTTTATCTAATTTCTTTTTCAGTCCGCCTTTAATTTTGTAAAGGAAAAGATACATTTGACTTCTAAAAAATCTGAGCAAAATGAAAGAAACAGAAAAAAAATCGAAGTATACTTATTGTGCTGAGATGTCTATCCACTTCTTAGTAATAACATTATTATTTTGAATATGCGAAAATGATTCTTTTATGTCTATGAACATTTGAGAGAATACATTTGTAGGTTTAGAAGTCGAAGTGGAATCTCTGTCCCATCCTCATCAGAACAACATCAGTTTGTTACCTCATAGGCAATAATTTTGAGTCAAAATGATGATTAATTGAATTATGCAGAAACCAGCATTTTTTTTTTTTTTTGGCCAATATCTCTAGGGATATAAAACCATCCATGTCAGGCTCATCAAGTTCTAAACCCTTCTTATTGGTTGAGAGAGAGAGAGAGGAGAGAGAGAGAGAGAGAGAGAGAGAGAGAGAGAGAGAGAGAGAGTTCAACAAATAGATTCAGAGACTAATCGGGAGTAGGCAAGGTTTTCCAATGTGCCTCAGATAATTTTCACAAAAGCACGTTTTTCTGTAAAAAAAACTATTGTGACGACTTTTTCTGTCCGTCTGTACTTTTTCTGTCCGCCCTCAGATCTTAAAAACTACTGAGGCTAGAGGACCGCAACTGTTATGTTGATCATCCATCCTCCAAACATCAAACATAGCAAATTGCAGCCCTCTAACTTCATTAGTTTTTATTTTGTTAAAGGTTAAAGTTAGCCATAATCGTACTTCTGACACCGATATCGGTATCAGAAACAAAGGCCACAACCGGACATTGGCTGAGTTTCATGGGCTCCGGCTAAGAGTTTCTAGGTCGTGGCTGAAATTTTCATACAGCATTATACGCTGTACAGAAAACTCGATTGTGCAGAAGAAACTTCTGCGCATTTTGTACTTGTTTCTACCTTGAAATCAATTCAGCAAATAAGCAAATCTATTTGACTTTCCTTTTCAGGTCAAGCTTCTTTTCTTCAGTTAATTCAGCGTCTCTGAAACATTAGAATGATTTTGTCCTCTGCTCATTCGAAACCTGAATGAACAGCTAGCCAGTGCGTTTGAGCATCCCCGTCATAAAGGAGAATTATTTATTGGTTGGACGATGGATTTTGAAAATAGCCTTTTGTATTAAGAGCAAGGGTCAATGACATCAAGTGGGAAAAGTTTCTTCAAGTTTAAATAGTTTTATAAATAAAAATTGCAATAAAAAAACACAGAACATCCAGAAAAAGATGCAGCTTGAAAAATGAACAAATAGTGTCATCAACAAAGGATATTACAAGAATATTTACTGACAAGAATTAACAATTAAGTCGGATGGAGGAGGCGATTCCAGTTTTTTCCATAATAATCTAGAATCTTCAGACCTTGACTTAAGAATGATCACTCTTTTAGCAACGGACGGTTCTTGCCAGATATTCATGAATCCTTAACAACGCTGTTTAGTCACTGATATTAATATTCATGCAGAGAAGGAATGCTTACAATATATTTAAGGAATCTCCTCCTTAAAAAGCTGTCAACAGCATAATTTTGGCTCTCTCAAAAATATCTTGGACCTCCTTAAATCCCTCAAACTTAACCCTTCAGGTCTTTCAAGAATATAGTGGTCTTTCTGTAAGCGATTCAGTTCATAACTCGCTAAGAGGAAATGAGAAAAACGTACAGTCGGAGAACACGAAGAGATCATTTATGCCAAAAGAGAGGAGACCATGAGGACAAGTCTCGAATTTCAGTCGTCACTTTCCAGTCGTCAGTTTCAAGGCAGATAAGGTGGGGGATGGTGCTGTAGTAGTAATGGATGCCATAGATTAGAGCAATTGTTAGATGATGAAAACACATACGAGGCTTGCAATAAAAACCGGACGTGAGGCGGGGTACAATGCAATTCTAATAAAAAAGTAAGGGAAGCTTTGACTAAAATCCAGGACAAAACTAGAAGAAGAGAAGCAGAACAGAGGGTAAAATCAGGGGAAAGCCCAGAGATCCCATATATATATGGTAGTCCAAAGATACATAAGGAAGGGTGCCCGCTCAGACCGATCATGGCATCGACGAGATCACCGCAGAGGAGGCTGGAGAAATTTCTTTCCAATATAATGGGAAAATGGGCGGGTTTAGTATCTGAAGGGCATCTAAAACATAACATGAACCTTATAGATGAATTATCCAAAATTAACGTAAAAAATTGTAAATTTGCAAATTTAGATGTAATATCCCTGTTTGCAAACGTACCAGTCAAGAAAATGATGGAAGTAATAAAAAAGAATATGCAGGAAGGGGTTTACACATGTGACTTAAATCATGACGTTTTGATACAATTGTTGCCAGTGACCCTCAGCGTCAATGCGTTTAAGTGGGGCGAAAACCATTACAGCCCAAAAAATGGTGTGGCTATGAGTTCGAGCGTTTCGCTGATCTTGGCTAACATTTTTATGGAATGGTTTGAAACGGAAGAGGTGAGTAAATTAAATAAAGGGAACTTAAGCATCATCAAATGGGTAAGATACGTGGATGACATCTTGATTATTTATAAGGGAGAAAGGGAAGAACTACACAAGTTCCTAGAAAACATAAATAAACTAAATGAACAAACCAAGTTCACAATAGAAGAAGAGAAGGAGGAAGAAATTCCTTTCCTGGATGTACTGGTAAAGAGGAAAGGGGAAAGTTTAAAATTTAAGGTACACAGGAAGAAGACACACAACAATTCATACATACATATGTTCTCCAGTCATAGGAAAGAGATTAAAATGGGAGTAATAACACGGTTGGCCATCAGGGTTTATAGGATTTGCAGTCCCGAATTCTTGGATGAAGAGCTGGAATACCCGAGGGAGAGTTTTAGGAGATTAGGATACCCTAAGTACGAGTATTTGTGGGAACGGGCACACATTAATCCAAGAAAAAACTATTTTGGGGAGAGGAAAGGGATAGAAAAGGAACATTTTAGAGGGAAGAAAATAATTACAGTCCCGGACAACAACACTATTACAACCATCAACAGGAAGCTAGACAATTTCAAATTGATAGGCAGTTACAAAAACACCATTAGGAATAAAATATTTAGAAACAAAAAGTTGGTAGAGAGGGAAGAGGTTAGAGGGGGTTATACATGGCAGAGTGCCTAGACTGTGAACAGTGTTACTTCGGCGAAAGTGGCAAATCCTGCAAAAAGCGGGACAAACAGCACTTTCAAAACACAAGGCACTATAATCAGACATCGGCAGTCACCAAGAAGTGTAGGAAAAAAGAGCACAAAAGAGACTGGGAAAATATGAATTTTCTGTGCAGGAACGCAAGTAAAATGGCCAAATTGATAGTAGAGAATGCCTTCATAACATGTGGAAACATTGCAATGGCAGGCAACACTGGAAACGGATTTGAAGACAGCCTGTCAAGAAAAATCATATACTATACAATAGGAAAGAAAAAATGCAAGAACACAAGAAACACATGGAAAATGCACACCTGGAAAGAACCGCAGGCAGGGAAAGGCCAAGGTCATGAGGGCGAGGCCACACAGGAGAAGGAGGATAATCACAGAAACAATGGTTTTAATCCACTCCCCAACACACCTATAAATACAGCTGGACTACGTGTCTGGTCATTCGATGGATACTCGACAATGAGGACTTAGTGCTGGAAAGTTTGTAACTTTTATTGAATAGATATCTCTGCACGATACCATCCAGTTTCAATGAGGTCCTGTTAGTAATTGTATTAATGCACAGATAATTGTGCAATTGATAAAAACTAATATATATATATATATATATATATATATATATATATATATATATATATATATATATATATATATATATATATATATATATATATATTGTGGAACCACTTCCTAAGCAAACCCAAACCTCCAAACTGCCTTTACACCCCAAAATAACATAATTTCATACTGATACCTAACTGAGGAAGGGCATGAGAAACTCAGCCCCTATGTAAAGTTCTCTCCATGCTCCCCTTTTGGTGCATCTGTTTATCTTTCCTAAAGACCTTTTTTTCAGATAAAAAGCAAATGGAGATGAAGCCTGCCGAAAATCTCCAGAAAAAGGGATGGATGAGAGGACGGGGGAGTGGGAAAATGGGGATGGGGTTAGACTGGCCGAGGGAGTGCCAACTTGGGCATTAGCAGCAGCGCATCTTGCTTGCTTGATCTTGAGTTCATTTTTGAGGGTGAGCACACGTCATAGTTCTTCTTCTCTGTTCTGTTGTTGTTCCTCCTTCAGAAGCTTAAGCCGCTCATCAGCCCACTGGAGGAGCTCATTTCCCTTTAGACCTGCACTCTTCCCCAGCTCCATGACGGCTTAGTGTTCTTTGAGCAACATGTTGCCTCGGAGTTAGACAGTGCAGGTACTGGGACGGGAATTGGCACTTCTTCAATGGCACTCAGGGTGCATGTTCTGGAGAACTCAAGTTTTGTTCAGCGAACAAGGATAAAGTTCACACGGACAGTACTGGCTATGGTGCAGAGGTTATGTTCATTCAATCATCAATCAATCAAAATACACGGGCCCTTCGAGGTGCCTCGTGTTTTGGGGCATGTTCCGTAGAACTATCAAACAATTAATTCTGGAGCTAAGTGCAAGAGGGGTAACCCTTGTGGAGGGGTGTGCTGCAGAACTCACTGCCATTGTGGTAATTAAATGGCTCATCATAAACGTATTCAATCAAGGTTCAATCAAGAGGGGCTCATCATGAGGTGTTCATCAATCAATTAAGAGGGGCTCGTCATGAGTGTGTTCATCAATCAATCAAAGCAGCTCGTCAAGAGCGTGTTCATCAATCAATGAAGAGGAGCTCATCATGAGCATATGTTCATCAATCAATCAAAACAGCTCATCATGAACGGGTTCGTCAATCAATGATCAATTAAAATAATAGGGTGCAAGCCTCAATGGAGTTTTAATAATGAGAGACATGTAGAAATTATCGTGAGTGGCTCACACGTGGTTGGTGGAGTTTTAATTTAGTGTTTTTTCTGAAGGTCCTATGCATGTATGTTCCTAACTAAAATGCACGGAACATGTAATTCAATCAACCAGTATGATTCCCCATATGAAATAGTTTTTCTTTTGTGTATAAGTAAAATGTATCCTATATAATGAATGAATGAGATGAATGCAATGTGTGAACAATCATTTTGGTAGGAGAGTGTAGTAGTGGAGCGGGATAATGGGAAAAAAGTGCAAATGGTGATACAAGCAACAGATTTGGCATGAGAACTCTTATTATCCCCATAAATCAAAATCAAACTCTGGCTGCCTTAATATTTGGCTGTTTCCAAGATGGCTGACACTTTTCCAGAATGACGGCAAATTTGCTGTATATTTCAAATATTTTCATTTCATAAGCCTATAAAAGTTGCATACTGTCCATATGATGGTTGAGAATTTGTATTTTGGCATTCTTACTGTCATGAAGAGATAAAGTGACCCCATTTTTCCAATATGGCCACCATATGAACACCATACTTCCAAAATGGCCACCAGAAATAAAAAAAAATGTGTATTTCCTGAGAGAAACCAATATGTTTTGTGTATCAATTAGTTTTAGCAAGTGCAGCTGCAGAGAGCTGTGCAGCTAAGTCCAGATTTGTAACACTTGCATCTGCCATGGCATTCCTTTTTGCAGCCACACTTATTCAGTTCTTGGCAAGATTTTGCTACTATTGGCAAATCTGTCCAATACGGAAACCAGGTGCCATCAATCTGTTGCCATCCTCAGAGTCTTGGACTGGGCAAAACTGGGTGACATACTAAAGACTGGCTCCAAATGTGCCCTGCTTGAAAGGCAGCTCTCTTGCAATGCTCTCTAAGAGCAGCCCTTGAAGGGGGAATGCAATAAGAGATCAGGTCTAGCCTCATTTACATTTTTGTATGAACTGCTTCTGTCGTACATTAGCACCATGAACTCTTCAATAATTTGCAGGTCTTCATCTTCTACAGCTGTTGGTGTTGAACTTAGTTTGGTGAAGGTGGGTGTGGCACGCTGAAACACAGTCCATGTTTGCCATGCAGACTTCTTCCTCCTTTCCATGAAAGGCAGACACTGTGTCACACCCGCTAAATGCATGGAAAAAGGGAAGTGCTGAAGCTTTTGGTCCCATGGCTGCTGCAATTTCATGGATAGGTATCCACCTCAGGTCTTTTCCTCTACCAAATTTAATCCATAGTTTGTCCAAACCAGTTTTTTCTATACTAGATACTGCTATGATGACATCAGTGTCTGTACTACATATGATTGAACTTGAAATATCTTCATGCTTTGCAGCATATGCAGCATGTAAAAGGACTCTAGTATCTGCCTCTTCGTGAGTGCAGCCTTGTAGGTCAGCAGTGTCTTGTTCAGCTTTGCTACAAAGTGCAGCATCCCCTTTAGAGACAATTATGCATGATGTATCATCTGGTTGAGATGAAATGATCGTGTCTGCCAAATATGCAAATAGTTCATTTTTGTTGTGGTCATTCCTGAGGAAGTTGGCCCAATTGCCAGGAGTTTTCGCTGTGCTAATTACTCTCCGGCGAACTCCTGTGCCTTTTTTTTTTTGTCTTGTTTGTGCTTTCATACTGTCTGTCCTATACACATCAAATACAATGTGTGTTTGCTTGTACTTCTGTATGTGCTTCTGAATCTTGGATAGGACTTCTTCTTTAGCATAAGACTCAAATGTAGGCCCCTTGGTTGGTCTCAGAGCATTTATAAGAGCTGCACCATCCATTATGATAACATCAGCGGTAGGCTCTTTGTCAGGGATGTCTGATGCATGCTGTTCTAGTAGAGGCAGCAGCTGTGACTTGGTGCCCTGATGCATCTCTCCATTCTGTGCCAGTGATGGTGGGCAGTTTTGATTTTCATGTTGAAAGAATTCATTTAAATTACACTGTCTGTTCTAGCATGATATTAAGAGGCGTGAGAATAGATTACAATCATCCTTTATGGTCTGCAGTGACTGTTTGCCCTTGGATTCTGTAGTAGACATCTTGCAACTGAACAATATAATTTTGTTCTTGTTTACTGGTTCATAGAATTTGCTGGGTGTCTTGAGCCTCTCAATAAATTTTGTGAATTGTCTCTGTCCAAGGCCCTTCATAGATCCCAAGGATTCACTAACTTTGCTGTCCATAATTTCATTACTGTCTAGCACAATCAGATCCACTGAATCTTCCTCAAAAGGGTTGCTCACTTTGATTACTTTTGCCAGATTTTCAACCATTTCAAGAAACCTTTTTTGCACAGTTTTAGTTTCATCTTGATGCTTACTCTCAGATTTTGGATCAGCATCACTTCTAGTCTCAAACTCAACGATCAGGTGGCTTACTTCAGGACCAGCCACTGTCCACCTTCTGAGAGCATCTTCATCTTCAAACAGGTCAACGGCTCCCCCATCTCCTTTTACATAAGCATTATTCTGCTCATGTGCTTGGTCTATAGCCATTGAGGAAAAAGGCCGAGGGGTTTGATGGACAGTGAAATTTCCCTTTGTGAATTCATCAAATGTGTCATTTTGGAGAGCCTCCATGTCTCTCAAATGAATGGCAAGCCACCTGGCATAATGTACATGGTCCAGGGCAAAGTAGAAAGGAATGAGTTCCTGCAGCACATCTTTGTACAATTGGAAATTAGACTCTCGGTATGACCTGGTGAAAACAAACGCTAGAAGCTCTAGCTGAAGCACAAGATTCCAAAAGTAGAATTGGGGACACTCTGATTCTCGTTTTCTGATCCAGCTTTCACAGCTTAGCTCAATTTCTTCTTCTGCTTCCTGGATATATGCCATATAGGCAGCTTTGCACAGCTGATATAAATTGCAAGCTGTCACCTGGTGGGCTAGACATGTCTTCTTCAAATATGAAGCAGAAATAAACGAATCTGCTGTTCCATGAGTAGCTATTTCTGCTTCTGCAAGAGCACCAGTCCAACCACTGTCTTTCAAGAAATCACCCAGAATTTTGAATGCTGCCATTTCTATATGCAGCCCTCCAAACATAATAACCATATCACCATACTGCAATGGCCAATCCCATTGGATTTGCTTAGCAGTTGCAAATAGTGGCTGATCAACTGCTAGAACTGGGGTTTGGCCAGGATTGAGAAACTATGTGGTTGCTCTTGCAATATCCATGGCATGTTTTATCATTGCAACTGAATGAGCTGCCTCTTGTAAAAGAGGCAACATTGATGACAAGCTTATTTCAAATGGGGCCTGTTGCTTCTGAGAAGCGTGGTGTGCTGCCCAAGATATGGACACAGCATTTTCACTCCTGTCTGACAGACTGACTTTCTCAAGCCATTCATATTCAAGAGAAAGATGTTTTGAATGCACAACCTGTTGGTGTCCTGCACTTCCACTGGATGAAGGGAGGGGATTCTCATGTTTAAAGTGAACAGAAGGTACATTTGTGTAATATTCAGGAAGAGAAGGTACTTTTTTTTTTACTTTGTTCCAATTTTGGATGATTTGGGCCAAGTTTCTGTCCTCGCCCTTTTCATCAGTGCTCGGATGCCGAAACAAAGATATGCCTGTCCCATGGAAGGATGTTTGTGCAGTTGTGGCACTTGGATTATGGTCCAGATTGTCAACAACACAAGTTGTAAAGAGCCCTTTTCTTAGTATAGTGGGACAAACTACTTCTTCCTTCACAGCCCTTGTTACAACTGCTTCTCCTGTCCCTTTAGTCAGTTCCAGAACCCTATCATAGCTGATGCTGGTTCCATGGTGATGGAATGTATGGAATGTATCAATTAATTGACGCTTCCTGGTTTTTGCAAAGACCGGGAGACCAATATATATTGGAAATGGAGGTTCTCTTGACTTGGAATGTCTGGAGAATGTTGGGGATGCTGGATTCTTTCGACAGTTGAAGTGCAAAAGTTGTGCTGAAGCTAGATCAGTAGATGATAATCCATATTTAAGATGGGATTTTATATCGCCACTGTTTTGTAGCACACTTACAAATTCCAACAAACTTGGTGACACAGATTCTCTTCTAGTGTCTGCTGTTAAGGTTCTATTAAATTCTATCTCATGTTCAAGCATCTGGTTCCTCAATATCTTAGCTGCTTTGGTCACGATTAGTGCATCATTGTAGTCACATGCCGTGGCTAAGGCTTCTCCCATTTTCCTTTTGTAGGCGAACCAAATTTCTCTTCCCTTTTTAAGGTCCTCCAGTTCTGGGATGTGGGCAAGTATCTGTTCTTTCAACCATGTTTGGTGCACAAAGGAAGCATCAACATTTAATTGTTCCAGTCTTTGTTTGTACAAATCATAAAGTTCTACCATTGTAAAATAGCAGCACCCATCTGTAGTCAACTGCTTGTCTCTTATGTACACCTCAAGCTCAGCAAAAGCATGGACACATGCCTCTTGTCTGTACTGCACATAATCATCTCCAGTTTTCTTGGAATTAGCCAGGCCCTTTCCCTGTTGTACACACCTGTCAGACAAGATGGGTGATACATATGGTCCTGAGAAACAATACCTCCAGCACTAAGCTTGGCCAGAAGTTTCTCATCTAGTAGGTTGGTGGCACATCGTTGCAGCTTTTCATGAAAAGGCAATGTCATGGCCAATCGTAAATCTTTGATTGGTGCTGGTTGGTCTCAAATAAAGCATATTCCTTCTTTCTCAGTCTTAGATTCTTCTGCATCTTCTTCATCTGCCTTCTGGCTACTACATGTGAATTTTGCTGATGGGGCATCATCTTCTTCTTTTGTCTTACACAATGACTTCCTTTTCCTTTCTAGTTTTGTTGTTTTGAACTTTAGCATACACGATTCATGATAAGTTGCTTTGTTATTTTCAAAGGTCTGCAGAATTCCATCACCTTCATCAAGCCTTTTGGGATGAAATGGTATAGGCATTGCATTTAACTTATAAAATTCAGTAATGTTTGTAGCAAGGGTAACATAGCCAGCACCAGATGCATAACTAGTCTTTCACGTGTGTCCTCTTGGCACAAGCAACAAAGCTTCCAGTTAGTCGTACTATCTCCCTTCAGGAAAGATGTTGGCTTCCAAGATTGTCCTACCATTGCTTTTGTTCTATAGGCCGAGGGTTTATCCTTTTACCACCTATATAACATATATGCACTTTCAGATATGGGATACAACTAGGCTCAGATATGTCATAATCCTACCCCTAGCCCAATCATTCATCCAATGCTATTTAATTCCTGTGTGATCTGTACACCATCTAGAAGACTAAAGCCCCAACTTCCTTGGTTCAGCACTGGCACATCCTGTCAATTCAGGTGCAGGTGTTTAACTTTGAAGTGGGGCTAGCTAAACAGCATTTGGGAAACTAATAACAAATCTCTACCATTAGCTAGCACTGAACCTCATGGTGAGTTTCACAGCTATAGTGTCAACCAGTGTGCCATGGTAGTACACTGACACTGCACTATTACACTTTTACATTAAGCTTATTACCCATTTTTTTCTAAATGAGGATGAAAATTAGTTAACTGGGGATTAATTGATTTCTAATCTACAAAAAATGAACTGATCAGGCTGAAGTTACCCCAGATCCATGTATTATCCGACCTTTAGCCTCATATATGCGCTTAAGTACCAATTTTTGGCATTTTGGCAGACATTTTTGATATAGTGACAGCCATCTTGGATATTTCTATGCAGAGAAATGATGTATATACATATATAAAGGCTTGTTTTTAATATTTTAATATGAACTGGGAGTGACTTAGGGATTTGAATGTGATTAATCAATTAAATACCAATATTCAAGTATCCACGGGACACCATTTTGAAAACCTGTTGGCCATCTTGGAAAATGGCAAAATTTTGTGTGGCTGGAGGTTGATAATGAGACCAAGGGACAAGAAGAATAGTTGAGGCAAATTTCATGTTTGTACCACAATTTGCACTTTTCCCCTATTTTTTTGTAGTTACCCGCTCCACTATAGTGGAATTTCCAAGTTTCGTGTGGAGAGTTTTGGAACTTTAATGAAAAATATGACACTTTTTGTTCGATGTCTCAGTAGACTGGGCTTGTGTGCATGCTAGCCTTGACCAGAGTACACACAGTTTTTCTGTCTCGACCCACATCAGCCTTCTGAGATACCCAGAGACTTATACTAATTTTGGGAACACAACTCTCGCTACCTCAGTGGGGTGTACATATGTGAAGTCAATTCAGTAATCTTCAACACAAAATTTCTACTCATGCAAATGAACTGGGGAATTCGATGTTAGCAAGACCAAGTGTATGTCTAACTCCCTAACTGGTTACTTACAGTATGATCAAATCTAGACATCCTGTCGTTCCTAACTGTGGTTGCCAGATCCGGTGTTCCTATCTGTTCAGACTCCAAATTGTCTGAAACACTTATGTGGGAATCAATTGCACTTTCCCTTCTGTTAGCACTTCACTGCACTGCCTAGCTAAGTCCTATCATTTAAGAAATGCAAATTTGCTAACATGCAAAAGCAGAAAACTTATGTGTGAATGGAAACTCTTTGTCTGGTGGTGGATAGAACTTTGTGCACTTTTTGTCTCATGCAATTTACTCTGGTTAGTTATGAATTCCTTTCATGAGTGATTCTATAAATGTATGTGTATGATGGCCCTTCACTCAAAAAGTCAGGTTCGTCTCAATCTTGCAATATTCTTCTAGCGCATGCAAGATATATGCTAGGGCAGGTCGCCAAATGCTACATGTGAATATGGGGGTTTGAGTTCACGGTTACAAGGAGGGGGGAAGGTCACATCTGACCATGCTCCCACATACAGCAATATCATTCAATCAATCAATATACAGGTAATTATAAGAGAAGATCTCAAGATAATGACAAAAATGTATTGACAATTAATTCAAGGTTTTGGAGGGATGCTAGGGTCCTGATACATTGCAGCAATGGGTGATACTTGAGAAAACACTTGATGACAATTACTTTAAAAGGGGACAAAACACAAGAAGAATGTGAGTCTGCACTACTGAAGGGGAACTAATGGGATCCATGAATTACTTCTATGGGTGAGAACATGCCCTTCTTAGCAGGTGCAGTGAGAGCATACAATCAGGGCAGAATTGGTTCACAGTGTCAGGTTTGATCTGCAATGATACAGTCAAGAGGTTACCTGATGAATGGATCTTGGCACTGAGGAGGTCCTGCTTAAGGCAGGGGATTCCTCTCTCATAAATATTCACAAAAGACTCTCAAATGAAAGCACAATGATAACACTTCATCAATGCAAAATAATAATCAACAAACAGGTCACTAATATTACTCCAGGTATGGAAAAGGAAAAAATTATGAAAATTACTAATAGAAGAAGGAAAGGTGGCCTGCAATCTCAATGTCTCACATTACCTTGTCCCCAAGGACGCCTCCGTAGGCTACTGACAACAGGCTGTGGCACCTGGGCGGGAGGCGGAAGGCAAAGCTATGACTGGCATTAGCTAGGTTAAGAGGTAAAGGGGGCGAAGGAGGGAAACTGTCTTGTTCTCTTGAAAACTCTAGTTGGTCTCTGTCGGGCCTGGCCAGTGGCTCCCTTTTATGGGATCTGACCCATGGGTCACATATGCATGATGGGAATTGGGGCCAAGTGGTAACCACATGGCATCACACCTTAATTTCTGGCACCAAGCCCTGGAAGGTACTTCAGTGCCAGTGGCTGTTAATCCGCTAATCACAACAACAGGGTCCTGTGAGAGAGGAAGCGAGAGCGAGAATCACTGTTTCCAAGAAAAAGAGGATTAAGATCCGAGGGGCCAGGGGGGGGGGCAGTATTATAGGGGGACTCCAAATCTGGAGGGTCTAGTTGACCTGACAGACTAACTGTCAGTGCTCTTTGGTTGTTTGTTTTCTGCTAATTTGAGGTGAGTAGGCTGGCTTTGTATGAGATATGCCAGTGCAATCATGCTGTCTGCATAAGCTTGTAGCAATATATATATATATATATATATATATATATATATATATATATATATATATATATATATATATATATATATATATATATATATATATATATATATATATAATTGAAATAGCCACAATGCCCTCTTTAACTTTTGAATTCTTCACGCTGTTTTGGATACACTTGTCACTACAAAGCCCTAAGATCCAAGTGCAAGATATTGAAGTGGTTGAGATGTTCAGTACTGGGAAACGAACACATGCCACCATAATCACAATGAAGTCATATTGTCGATCTGGCCTCTTGTGGTCAGGTTAACAACATAACTTCGTTGTGATTATGGTGATGCGGGTTTATTTCCTGGTACCAGACATCTCAACCACTTCAATTTCTTGCACTTGCATCTTAAGGCTTTGTCGTGGCAAGCGTCTCGAAAAAAACGTGAAAAATTTGAGGTTATAGATGGCATTGTGGTTATTTCAATTGTATATGTATCTGGCCAAAAAAGTGACCAGTAGATTCTACATATAAACATATACATATATATATATATATATATATATATATATATATATATATATATATATATATATATATATATATATATATATATATATATATATAGAGAAGGCATCGTGCTTATCCCATATGAAAAATGGGAAAAAGCACGTTAAACGAAGAAGAAGAAGAAGATATATATATATATATATATATATATATATATATATATATATATATATATATATATATATATATATATATATATATATATATATATATATATATTATGATTAGCAAGAATTCGCTAGCAAATTGCCTCCCCCTTCTTTGTTGTTGGTTGTTCTGTTGTGTTTCATTTACTGCCAGCCGTGATCGATAGACCATCTGTCTATCGACTTAAAACAAGGGTTTAAAAGATTAAAGCCGCTCCCTTTTTTTTGATAAAGATCTTTCCTTCGAGGCAAAAGTAATCTGGCTTGGGTGTTTCTCCTACAGGCCAAAACCTCCCCTGCGGGCAGCAAGTGCAATGAGTCAAAACATCTGTGTTGGACGCCCCCCTGCCCCATAGGAGGGGATAAAAAGCAGAAACCCACGAGGTCGACACACACACGCGGGCTGGAAGATATGGAATGAAGATGTCCCCAACACCTGGCCCCATCGATGCCCTTGCATCCTAACCACGTGGCCCTTTCCAAAGTATACGTTTCCTCGTGCCCTTCGACCGTATTCCAAGTGTTCTCTCCACCGCTGGCCTGCCTCGAGCCCACACGCCATTGCTTGGAGTTTCGAGGAGTCCCCATCGCCTTGCCCCTTTACGGAAGCCCTTGCATCTCACCACGTGGAAGAAACTCGCCCTCGGAAATCGCAAGTCACCCACGGACTGCCTTCTACGCGCCCTCGGAAAATCTGCTAAGGTAAAGTGCCCTGGAAGAGCCCCATTTCAGTCACGCTTTTGTCTCGTAATATTTTCTTAAAGAGAAAGCCAGAAATCTCCCTTGTCTAATGTCCGTGCGCCTCTTGCATCGGCAGTATTAATTCTTTATTACTCCTTTGGCACCCTCAGTGCAGCTTCGAATTCATTATTCTTTTGTCTGTTTTCATTACTGGCGTATAATGTGCATATCTCTCATTTCAGAGGATCCTATTTCGTGGAAGCTTCTCGGACTGTGTCTGGAATCCCCAGTTTCATTCAATCCCGTAGGAATCTCCTTCAGGATAGTAATCTACTTGAGTTCCTCTTTCCCGTACTGATATCATTTATGTAAATACACTCCTTTAAATTTGCCCACGTGTTTTTACACGTAATATTTCCCTCAGTAACAAGAGCCCTATGCTCGTATGAAATTCTCCTTTGTTTTCCTCTTTTTTATGTTTTCCTGTACCCACGAAGTCAGAATCACAAGGCTAAATTACCTTAAATCGTTGCTGCCTGTCTCACAGAGCATATTTCAAACTAAAACCACGGAAAAATGTAAATATATATATATATATATATATATATATATATATATATATATATATATATATATATATATATATATATATATATATATATATATATATATATATAAAGATAAAATCCACAAAGAAACGGAAACACTGGAGTGCTGCGAGGCCTTTCGACACTTACATCTTTTACTTAGTGTCAAAAGACCTCGCAGCACTCGTGTTTCCGTTTCCTTCGTGGATTTTATCTTTATTTATATATTCATCACGTTCCATATTTTCGTGATTCAGTTATACACACACACTGGAAACGGAAACACTGGAGTGCTGCGAGGTCGTTCGACACTAAGTAAAAGATGTAAGTGTCGAAAGGCCTCCCAGCACTCCTCCTGTGTTCCGTTTCCACTAAATGAATTTTATCTTTATATATATATATATATATATATATATATATATATATATATATATATATATATATATATATATATATATATATATATATATATATTTCTTCTTCTTCTTCGTTTAACGTGCTTTTTTCCCATTTTTCATATGGGGTAAGCACGATGCCTTCTATTGAAGGACTTTGATTTGGCATTGGGGTAGGCCGTAGCCTCGATCGGCTGCCCTGCCTGACATCGCTTAGACCCCGGCAGCACATGTGTATATGTATTGTGCCAAATCCCCAGCTCCCTTTTGCCTAGCAGCGCGGAGACGTGAGCGGTTTAGGCCGACAGTTCAAAACGTGTAAGGCGTCTGTTATGTTTTTTTTAGATGTTGGAGTGGCTTTGTTTGGTCGAATGCAGGTATTTGTAAATATCGTCACTATCAACCCACATCTACTTTTATATTTGTTATTTATATATATATATATATATATATATATATATATATATATATATATATATATATATATATATATATATATATATATATATATATATATATATATATATATATATATATATATATATATATATATATATATATATATATATATATATATTATATATATATATATATATATATATATATATATATATATATATATATATATATATATATATATATATATATATATATATATATATAGTGACGATATTTACAAATACCTGCATTCGACGGATAGTTGTACACGAGAGTCAGTATCAACTTATATCTCTCTTGATAGCTGGGTAGGCTAAGGCGTCACTGTACATCATTAGTTCTCATGTTCCGTGGATTGAGCTGATGTGACGACGAACTTCTTATCAACTATAATTCCCCTTCGGTTTACATATATATACATATATTATTTCCGAGGTAGAGCGAATTGGATATTAAACGATGTTTATAGCTTAATGCTTGTATATAAATTACGGCAATATTCAGATGCCCCGCCCGTTCATACATGTTTGAAGATGTTATATGACATAATAAGTAAATAAACACATTCCCTTTTTGCGTACTATTTTAAAATGGTCAAACACACAGTCCAGCGTCATTTATTAAATGGTCACCAAGATCGTGAAGGAAGAACAACACATTGTTGGCTGTGCTGGAATAATCGAAATATCACCTTGGACACTCCAGCGATTCACGGTTGGAATTAATTATTGGGCGAATTGGCAAAAACTTCACTGCATACGGAAGATAAGTTTCCTTTCTCGTTGTTTTGTACTGATTATTACCTGGAAGATAATGACTGAAAATTTTAAGTTAAAACTTTACAGGAATGTAGATCATTACATTTGGAAATCTTTTCCGAAATGCACTTGGAGGGTAAATGTATTAGATGCAAATAGGGATTAAATTAAGAAATGGCAACTACTGCACTTCATGTAACTCGAAGTGCTCACAGCTTAGACAACTTGTCAATTCATACTTTTGATGATGTAATCATACACAGTAAGGAATAGTATTCCCATCATTTAGGAAAATGAAATTATTGTTCATGGTTATATATTTGAATGATATATATTCATTTCTATCTTTTATCAACACCTACTTATTCAAAACAATAAATAGCCGATTGCCTAACTTTCATCCAAGAAGGGAAAGATTTTGTTTGATGCATAATTACGTTATCGTACAAATTAACCAAGTTTATGGATGCCATACGTGTAACTTTATACATAATTCTACTCAAACATTTTTTGCGCAAGAATTATGAGACCTTAGAGGCTAGCAAAGTAGTTATACTTTATTACGTATAGGATATTCTTGATGTTTGCTCTAACTAAGATATTGTAATTCACGGCTTGGCCACCTAAGGATTTAAAAATAAAAGGAATCATGTCACCTCTAGACTATTAGCAACAGACGTTAAGACTGCAGACATCCAAACTTTTTACATATAAACCATAAATCAGACTTCGAGCTTCAGAACATAACTACAAACCGTATAGTAAAAAGTGTCAGCAAAAATATTAATGTAACTGAAACACAAATAATCCGTATTAGTGTAACCTAATACAAAGAATATAATGGAATGGAAATCGAGCGGCAAATTCTTTTAGAACCATGTGTTAACGTGCCTGTTTAGGCTGAACCAAAAACCTTTGAAAAACGCCTATTGAGGTATAACCTATTAGAACAAATACTTCTCCACTAAGTATATAAACCTAATAATGTACGAAGCATTGACTGTAACCAGACTTACTATTGTATGAAATATTACTACAACCTTGACTTATGCGTCAATGACAGCAAAAAACCATCAAGTTGACCAGTGTTTACGAAAATGTTCCCAAAAGATATTGTCTGTCATAAAACAGAGCCATAAGTGGTAAAGAAAGAACAGTTTGCTGTCAGGAGCCAAAATGTAGTACTAAATACTTAACCTGGGGAAACAAAAACCGTTTAAATGTATCAAAACTATCTTGTGGTTGAAAACTAGTCTAACAAGATCAATACGATCCTTCGTTAATTCTGTGGATAAGTATGTTTTGTTATAAAAACAAGAAATCCTTCCTTAGTAAAATATTATCCCCTAGTATTAAGGAACACCATTAGCTGTGGTTGGGTTAAGGAAAAATCACAACAACTGCTGTTATTTTAACTTGAAGAACTCGAACCGGCTATTAAGACAACTTACGTGTAGAGAGCCTAACTCAAATTGAACTGTCCGAACATCTGTGAAACAACACCAACTAGAAAAATGTTACTCCCAGTCACTGGTACTACAATTAAAACCATCTATGTGTACACATCATGCCGGCAGAACGGGAGTTTTATGCCATCAATCGTGATCTGCGTACATCTGAACCCAAACAACATACTGAACAATTTAAAATGACCACATGGAGTATTGTAGGCAATATAGTGTGGATGGTATGCAGCTATGAAAAGTATCCGATAAAAACTATCCACTAAAATACAACAACTAAAATACCTATTTATCACCTAACACGAACCAAATATCAACTGTAATCGGTATAGCTTCCTATAAGTATGCAAAAACTATTAAGAACTCTTCATGTTCAGCTCATATTTGATTTAACCAATATAAATTATTAAGGAATTATTTCCTTCTAATCACAGCTTTCCCATACATCATGACATTTATATAACTGATTTGCAAGATGCTCTCACATGAACATGAGGGATTTCAGTGGATAACTAAATGTTAATCGGTTTGAGAAATTATTCGCCTTCCACAGTTGGAACCTGAGTTACTTTATATAGACCCTATATAGACAGTCAATTGTTGCTAAAGTAGACAGTTATCATTGCATAACCAAATATCTGAACGTCCATCAAGTATGTATACTTATTAAAATAAATCATTAAGTGATAGAAAACCTATTTTACATCTGTTTATTGTTAGTAACTGTATTTTTTTTTATCTTTTATTATAAAAATACAATTACATTTCAATAATTTACATTATTTGAATAATTCTCGTAATACAAAAATATAAATATAAAACTTAGACAACATTTTTCTACAAAATAATGCAAATCAAAATCAAAACTTATAATTTAAAAATTCTTTGGTTACATACTTGGAAATATTGCTTGTATATCTACATTTACAGTAATATACATCCTTTGTGATTCTAGTTTCTTTTAAAAAAATCAATTATATTTTGGCAGCTATTGTTGTGTTTGTATCACATCCACAAACAATACAAATAGCCGGTGATCAATAAAATGGCTGTGTTTTTATCAACATTTGATTTCCCTACTATATCATAGAATAATAGTTTCAATAAAATGTAATTATTTAGTTTACAGCATTTCCTTAGAATAGAATTAAACCATTTTACTATATTTTTCTTTTCTCTACAGGAGTAAAAAACATGCATTTGATACTCTGTTTCCCCACATTGGTCACATTTTGAGTCCTCTCGTAACTTCGACATACGGAGCCTTTGTTTTGTTGCTAGTGACTCATGAATATACCTGAACACAAATTCCCTTTCCTTTACTTTAATGAATTGACTATTAATATTTCCCAAAATATTTTTCCATTTAAGTGTGGGATAAATATTTTCTACTACTGGAATTTCTTTCCTCCAAATGATTGAATACATTTCCCTGCTATTTGTATTTGGAAAGAATTTGTTGTGATATGTTTTCCTGATATCATCCACTGCCAAAGAATAATATTCAGGGGTAAAATATGCTATTTCTGATAAATTGTCTAATTCCATCACACCATTTAATCTTACAGAACAATAACACCTGGTTAACCCGTGACAGTTTATTATACTTTTTAAACAAGTTACACTGAAGATTGCTCTTGCCTTTGCTTCAATACTTATTATTCCTAAACCCCCTTCTATCTTGGACAAATGCAGGGTACTACGTTTTATAGGTCGGTACATACCACACCATATATACTTGAAAATAACTGCATTCGCCTTTTGAGCTTGTTGTTTACTTAACGGAAGTGTGTGAGCTACATACCACATTTTTTACAATATCAAAGAGTTGATTATTAATGCTTTCAAAGTGTTAAATATCTTTTACACAACATGTTAACTGCCTTTTCATTTTTTTTCTGTATATCTGACCAATTTATTTCAAAAGTTTCTGCATATGAATTGCTGAGGTAAATGCCTAAAATTTTAGCACAGTCCACAACTTTAAAACAAGTTAACTTCCAGTCTCTTCTGCCGGACCATTTACCTATTCCTAAGATGCCAGATTTTTCTTATTTAATAATGAGCTAGTTGCTGCTTCAAATTTCTTTAGTTCATAGTGAATCTCTATT
The DNA here is from genome assembly GCF_040412425.1 of Macrobrachium rosenbergii. Taxonomy (NCBI): domain Eukaryota; kingdom Metazoa; phylum Arthropoda; class Malacostraca; order Decapoda; family Palaemonidae; genus Macrobrachium; species Macrobrachium rosenbergii. Next base: position 7,594,243 of record NC_089763.1, on the reverse strand, counting down.
AATGAATCGTCGTCGGCAAAGATTACTGTTGTATCATCAGCAAATTCCGGTACTTTAATTTTGTCATTGTTTGGTAATGTAGGAGGTACATTTTTTTATTGGTTTTTAATGCTGGGTACAATGGTTCTTGGAAAATGACGTACAATAACATTGATAGTGGACAACCTTGTCTAACAGACCTTCTTACATTAAAGGCGCCTGTAAATAGTCCATTCACACATATCATACTTTTATAGCCTTTATATAATACTTTTAACCATGTATTAAATTTTTCTGAAAATCCAAATCTAAAAAGGAATGGCAAGTTCACCCTATCAAAACCTTTGGACCAGTCCAAGTTTAACATCCCTGCATTCAAATGATTTTCTCTTACATAATTTATTATGTCTCTTATTGCATTATTGCAGTGAATTATAGGTCTGTTTGAAATAGATATGATTTTTCCAAGTACAAGTTTCAACCGATTTGCCATTGTTTTTGCTAGAATTTTATAATCAAAATTTAACAGAGTGATTGGTCTCCAGTTTTCAACCAGTCCCAAATTTCCACTTTTTGGACATAGTTTTATTATTCCTAAATTTTGTGATTCCGATAAATTTCTTCTTTTCAGCATACATTTTATTACCTCTATGAAATCGTTTTTGATATTATACCAAAATCTTTTATAAAACTCTCCAGTTAATCCATCACTTCCAGGTGATTTCCCTTTATTCGTTTTATTCAATGATTCCCATAATTCTTTTATATCAAATTCCTCCCGTAAAAGCTCATTGTCCTCTTCATCGATCTTTCTTTTGCGTTTCTCAAGCAGATATGATTGTTCTTCGTGATTTCCATCAATAAATTCATACATTACTTTAAAATGATCTTTAAGAAAAAAATGAGAACAGCCTTTGTATCTGTTAGCATATTTCCACTTTTACCTTTTAGCTTCTTTACCAGGTAATGGCCTTTATGCTTTTTCTCCCTCCCAAGCAAGTGCGTTGACAATTTTTCCCCTTCCACTTGATCTTTTAATTTTACTCTGATTTTAATTCCTTCACAAAGTTTGTTTTGGAGACAGTTTATTTTACTTTTCAAAGCATAAATTTCATCATATTTATCATTCCCCGCATTACATAAGCCATATAGATATTTTAATCTGTATTGCAATAAATTTATTAAGCCATATTTTTCATTTGATACCCTCGTTGCAACTTTAATGAAAAACCTTTTACATTCCTTTTTAGCAAATTCCCACCATTCAATTACATTTTTAAAACTATTTTTTTTTTAAAGTTTTAAATGACTCCAAAAACATTCAAAGTTTTCACCAACTTCTTCTGTCTCCAGTAAAGACGCATTCAGTTTCCAAAATCCTTTCCCCTTTTGCACATCACCGATCCTGAATTTAGCAGTGACCATACACCGATCAGAGAAGGCCACAGGCACTGTATCAGTACTTATCACATTATGGAGTAGCTGTTTAGTATATAGGCTATCTATCCTAGAACCATAGTTTTTTTCTAATGTAGGTATATTGTGGAATGCCTTTACAAGTGCATGTTGCATCTTTTAATCCTACATTTTTTTATGAAGGTCTGCAATGATTTTGACACTAAATTATCTTTCCCCGTATTAACATCTGTTAGATGTAACACAGTTAAAATCCCCTCCGAAAAATGATGTTTTGTTAAATCCCTAGTAATAATCTTAAGGGAGGTACAGCAGTTTGTATAAATAAGTTTAAATCATTTTGTGTCATAAGCAAGGAAATGGATACTGAGGGACAGATAATAGGAGCTAAAATATCTTGTTTAAATCATGAAATACCAGTTGTGAATATTTACGCACCTTCTAGTACAGATAAAAAGAAAGAACGAGAAGAAATTTTTAGCAATAAAATCTTATATTATTTTCGTAAAAATGTTGAAAATGTAGTTTTCGGAATAATAATTTGTGAAAAAAACTCAGAGCTTTTAAATCCTTTACATTATGTTCTTGCAATAACCAAATATCTATATCATGATACCTAGACAAGGATAACAACTTCATTTGTTTATCTACGTCATTTAATCCATTCACATTTAAACAACCAATTGAGAGATTGAAGGTGTAAAATTAGGAAGATTCCAACTTTTTCCTTTTCTGGCCTCTCAATTTTTTCCAGTTTTCCTCATCACTATTGTCTTCAGATCTTGAACATTTTTGAGTTCCTATTTTCTTCTTTGAGATTCTCATCTTGATGTCATTTTCCATTTGAATTTTCTATTTTCCGCTTCCAGACGCACTTTCCAAATTTCCATCAGCCTCCATTAATCCTTCGTCAATATATTCTGTATCCGTTTGTCCTCCTCCCTGACCAATTTCGTTCCCAGGTTCAGATTTATCTTTCTGTCCTCTAGATGAACGTTAACATTCGTCGTGATAATAGTGCTGCCTTCAACAGGTGTAGTTTCTTGTGGTATAATCACCAATTCAGACGTTCCCCAACTTGGTCCACTATGCACAGTACCTCCTCATCGATAGATATCACCTCCTCCTCCTCATTTGAATCGTTATCCTCACATTCTTTGATTTTTTCACTATCCTCAAGCTCAGTATTCTTCCTTTCTGTTAAAACACTTGGCTCGTGGTTGCCATTTTCCGTATTGTATTCTTGATATCCTGAACATTATTACCATTTGGTGTATCTTCACTTAGTGACTCTCCCTTGCTTTTCCTTCTCAAAGTTTTGTTCGTTCCCTTGTGTTTCGTTCTCTTGTGTTTCACTCTCTCGTAGATTCGGCAGAGTTGGAAAATCCTTCTCATGCTCAAAAATATTCACTATTCTGTCCAAGGAGCAATCTACAGCAAAATGATTCTCACTTTTACATTTGAGACATGTCTTTTTCTGTCCGTTATACATGAAAGAAATATTATGACCTCCTATGAAAAGCGCCGATGGAATGTTTTTCTTAATTTCCATTTTAGCCGTTCGTATTCCGTTTAACAGTCCTTTACGTCTACCGAGTGAGGTAGTACTACCACGTATCCCAATAACTTTCCCGTACGAGCTTAATACTTCACTCAACATAGGCCTACTGTTTTGCATATCAAATGAAGCCTACCTTACTGAGACAGATGTAGACACTGCTGAAATTAACTACTTTCACTTCCAGACCATTAGGTAACAAATTACTTTTTCATCATATTTTTTAGAAAAGTTTCATATAGCCTACACATTGATTCTGGAACTTCAAGATCACTTTATTGCCTCGCATTTCTTGAACACCAATCAGATCTTCAATATCAATTCTCTGCTTTTCAAAATTTCCATCATCGACATCATTCAAGCTCGGTTTACCCGGAAAAATTAAACCAACGGAGTCTTTTCTCCTAATGGGTGGCGTATAAATGAAGCCATTTTCACTTCGTCCGAACGCTCTATACGTCACTTCTATTACGTCACAGCCAAAAACTCGAGGGCATTTGGCCTGCCCGACCTCATATTTTTTCCCAAGTCTGGAAAATTATAGGGATAACGGGAAATTAGGACCAATCAAAGCGCGTGGAGCTGATCTTGACGTCACAAGCCACGCCTTTTAGCTCCTCAATCTCATATCCTTTACTGCCAGTCACGATGCCGAAGAAAAACTTCCCAATTTCACAGTTTACGTACCATTGTGATATACATTTTAGTCAAATATATCTAAACATAATAAACTAATTTAACAACAATATCATTCTTTGATAGAGATACACCATGAAATTTATTATTATGCGTTATTGGCTTCTCCCTCTTGGTAATAGTGGTCAGTGCCTGTTAATTCATATAACAAAGTCGATATTTACTGCATAAATAATATTTTCATCGCCAGTTTTAAATTATATACTTGAAATGCACGTTTAATGCCATTTATAAAGTTGCAATAACTTATGAGATGAATCAAACTATATACAAGATGTTAATAATGATGGTATCTGACCTGTTTGTAGGGGAAAAATAGAGAGAGGGTAGGCTTACGCTACGACTTTCTATGACATGAGCTATTTCGTAGCAATGCACATTACTGTGCATTGTATAAACAATGTACTGAGTCTACAGGGGAGCAGGAAACAGACGGATATAGTCCCTACATTTACAGACACAGTATCAGCTTCGTTCATTAAATTATTTCAAGAGCTAATGTGCCCATAGAAAACCTACGGTATTGTTGTTTTGGTGAGATTAAGTCAGCCCTACTGTGTCCTGCAAATATAGTTACTTGACAAACTCATCCTGTTAGTAGCTAAGCTGAATAAGGTTGTTTTCAAGGTGTACTTGATAAGCTGTAGTTAAAAATTGCCTTTTGATGTGGATTCCGTTTTGATAACATTCCAGACCTCCTTACCTTCACCTGATTGGTACTTGTCATTCGTTGTGTACAAATATATAAAAAAAGTTTATTGAATATTTTTTGCTTTTGATTTTTACCTTTCATACATTGTGTTCAAATAAATAAAAAGTGATAATATAATTTAGTATTGAATATTTTTAGCAAGCCCTTACGTTATTTTTACTTAAAATTCATTGTGTACAAAGAAAACACTGATTATTAAATTTATATTTAATATTTTTAGCAAACCCTTCGTACTTGTCATTCATTGTGTACAAAGAATTAAAATGAGTATTTCATTAGTATTTAATATTTTTAGCAAATATAGGAGTACAGAATACCTATTTATAGAGTTACAGTAGACTTTTTACTTGGCTGAACTAGAGTAGAATTGATGCATAAATTTATTAGAACTGCGATATGCTTTAAAATAAACATGGATGGCACTTTTCCCAAACTCTCTTTCAACAAAAAATTTTAGACAAATATTCAACATGCATTAATTAAAGCCAGGGATAACGGTAGTATATGAGTATACCATTATTTTCATACAAGCTCACACTCAATAACCAAATGTATGCCTTAAATTAAGTGCATAAATTTGTCATCAAATTTATGCTCGACTTCCATGCTGCATGCTCGAGTGGGCTAGTGGTAAACGTTAAGATTAGCAAAATCCTTATGTACAAACACACACACACACACATAATACTTATATATATACACACACATATATATACTTATATACACATACACATATATATATATATATATATATATATATATATATATATATATATATATATATGTATATATATATATATATATATATATGTATATATGTAGTATATATATATATATATATATATATATATATATATATATATATATATATATATATATATATATGTGTGTGTGTGTGTGTGTGTGTGTGTGTGTGTGTGTGTGCATATATCTACTGTATATATAAGAATATAAGAAGGCCCATAAAACACTATTTAAACATTTGCAACCATATATTTCAGGCACTTTGCTTCTGTGCCTGTTCACTGCAGAATATTCTACCAGTGAACATGAGCACAAGCAAGTGCGAAATATATGGTTGCAACTGTTTAGTGTTTTATAGGCCTTCTTATATCATATTACACTGTGGTATTACAGGAAAAGACACATATATATATATATATATATATATATATATATATATATATATATATATATATATATATATATATATATGATTCATTTTTGACAGGTGTGGTTATAGTGAGATAAATGAGAACTCAGTCTTGGAACATGAATTTATATTGTTTCGACCACTGAGGTCTTCTTCAGGGAACTGATTACAGGTTGAAAGTATAAATACAAAATCACATTCCTAGGGCTGTGCTAATGTTTCATCTTCTTACCCTACCCACATATGAGCATAAGGAATATGATTTTGTATATATATTTATAATATATTTGTTATCCTGATAGATATATCAAAACGCTGGAATAAACTCATGTTCCAGGACAGGATTCTTATTTATCTATATATATATATATATATATATATATATATATATATATATATATATATATATATATATATATATATATATATATATATATATATATATATATATATATATATATATATATATATATATATATATATATATATATATATATATATATATATATATATATATATATATATATATATATATATATATATATATATATATATATATATATATATATATATATATATATATATATATATATATATATATATATATATATAAATAAATTCTGAGATCAACGGGTCTCTCAGGTGGAAAGCAAGGCGTTATCCATAGCCATACAAGTAAAAGAAAGTTGGAACCTGAGAAGCAACTGCAATTACCTATAACTGCTTGCAGACCAGCGAGTTTCCCCAACTTCCCGACTCAGCAAGAACCAATAGACAGCATTTCATTCGAGTTATCCCTTCTGAACTAATAAGATAGAAATCATCAACACACAAGGTTGTGGAACGAAATAAATTTCCGACTAACGTCAGGATCAAAATCCAGGTCTCTCGGGTGGAAAGCAGGGGCGTTATCCACTAGGCCATACAAGTCTAAAAAGAAGTTGAACCTGAGAGCAACCGACGTGAGTCAGAAATTTATTTCTGTTCCACACGTGACTGATGATTTCTATCTTATTCACTCTAAGGATAATTCGAATGAAATGCTGTCTTTGTCATTGCTGAGTATGGGGAAAATTTGCAAGCAGTTAGCTTGCCCAGGTAAACTTGGGTGCAGTTGTCTAGTTCCAACCTTTTAGACTTGACCTAGTGGATACGCCAGTCACCTGAAACGCTGGAATAAACTTATTTCTGTTCCAGTGATTGTGTGTTGATGATTTATATATTATTTATATCCATATAATATATATATATATATATATATATATATATATATATATATATATATATATATATATATATATATATATGATTTTCCTGGTTTTCTGGATCTGTAGAGCACTTTGACAGGTCAGCAACGGAATTTTACACACTTGGCCTCGGCAATCTGACTTTGCTGTCCAGGGAATCATAAAAAGATAAGAAAAAGGGATGTTTCATATGAGCTTAGGGCTCTACTTCATGAGGGAGTGTTACGTAAACACTGGGGTAACCAAAGTAATTGTATTTACAATAAAGGATCAAAGAAATGGTAAAGTAAATAATATGGAGGCTTGAAAAGACTGGAATTCTTCCTACTGGAGACTTGAATGGTTGCAAGGCACAGCCCAAGAAGAGCCTACAGCAAATGGGTCCCTCTGCAAGAGAGATTTAAGAATTACACGCCAGTAAGGGAAAATATAAAACATACAGATGGATCGAGACTGCACTGAGGGTGCCAAGGTCTCGAGGAATGAAAGAACACTTAACACTGGGACACAAACACTTGAAATAGAGCTGGGAAAAGGGCACAGAGCATACAGAGATGCACTGGCACTCACTAAACAATTCTAAGAGCAAAATTTCATGACTGAAAAGCCTTTACTTGTACTTTACCGTGGGGGAGAGGGTCTCTGACGAAGAATGACGAAGGACGATTGCACTCGTGGCACTTTATACCAGTTCTCATGGGAAGTCCGGCCACGTGGTGACGATGGGACTGTATCTGTTAGGAGCTTCAGGTGGGGACGGGGGGAAGGGGGCGCCTCTCAGCACTTTGTAGCGATCACCCGCGCGAGTCTGGCTAACTGCAAAGATCTTCCTGTCCTGGCTCCTTTTAAGGGTAGGGGCCCCGATGTTGGGCCGGTATGGCGACTGTGCCGAAGATGTATCATCTTCCAGGTGTCTTGACCATCTGCTTGCATCTCATCAGGTGTCCTGTGTAAAGACAATTCAGTACGATCACTCTGCCTCATAGAATGGTTGTTTTAAGCAGCTTAGTTCATTTAAGCTGCTTAAGGGAGCGGCACTCAAACTCTTATCCTTGTCCCTTTTTGACCGTGCCACCCAAATGTCTGTCCCAGGTAAGTAGAAGGGACAGATCAGAATACTGATAAGTTTTATGTGCTGGTATCTGGGTCAACTTGGGTCGGCTATGCAATGACAAACCCACTCTTAACATTCTAAAGGGTTGGCTTTTAGCAACTTCTTACAAATTATAATATATATATATATATATATATATATATATATATATATATATATATATATATATATATATATATATATATATATATATATATATATATATATATATATATATATATATATATATATATATATATATATATATATATATATATATATATAAATGACTCACGTCGGGATCAGACCCAGGTCTCTCAAGTGGAAAGCAAGGCGTTATCACTGGGCCATACAAGTCTAAAAGAAGTTGGAACCTGATACTGCACCAAGGAATTACCTGGGCAAGCTGACTGCTTGCATACCAGCGAAGTTTTCCCCAACTTCCCGACTCAACAATGACCAATAGACAACATTTCATTCGAATTATCCCTTCTGATGAATAAGATAGAAATCATCAACACACAATCACGTGTGGAACAGAAATAAATTTCTGACTCACGTCGGGATCGAACCCAGGTCTCTCTGGTGGAAAGCAAGGGCGTTATCACTGGAAGCCATACATGTCTAAAAGTCAGAAATTTATTTCTGTTCCACACGTGATTGTGTGTTGATGATTTCTATCTTATTCACTCAGCGGATATCGAATGAAATGTTGTCTATTGGGTCATTGCTGAGTCGGAAGTTGGGGAAAACTCAGTCGAAAACTAGTATGCAAGCAGTCAGCTTGCCCAGGTAATGAGTGCAGTTGTTCCTCTCAGGTTCCAACTTTTTAGACTTGTATATATAGTATATAATGCTTTCCACCTGAGAGACCTATATATATATATGAGTCAGAAATTTATTTCTGTTCCACGTGATGATTTATATTTATATATATATATATATATTATATATATATATATATATATATATATATATATATATATATATATATATATATATATATATATATATATATATATATATATATATATATATATATATATATATATATATATATATATATGTGTATGTGTGTGTGTGTGTGTGTGTGTGTGTGTGTGTGTGTGTGTGTGTGTGTGTACAATCACACACTCATATAGTACTGTACAGTACAGTCCCTTGGGGGCTAAAATGGACTTAACACTGAGCTGAGACTTAAATTTATACAATAATGAAAGCCAAATAAAACAAACTGCATTGAAATAATATATAGGTAAATGTTCAGATTTTGTTTATATATAGCCTATATATATTTTTTAAAATCAAAGTAGTACTTTAGGGATGAGGAAAAAAAAAGTATATTACACAGCCCGGCATATAACACTACATCCTGTCAACATTTTAGCAGCAACTTATTTCAGTTGGCCTCTAGCTCAGTAACCATTGACATGCGACTTAGCATTTGCAACATTTCCTTTCGCCGCCAACTGGGTACAATTTATAAGAATTAAAACTGCTTATTTTTTTCACGAAAAATGTCTTTCCACTGCTTGAATTCTTCTCTGCACTTAACATTGGTTAAGTTTCACGCAGTCTTGTTCATATTTAATGTCAACATTTTTAAAGCAGTCACTTTCAAAGTCCAAGATTAAATTCATCTTGATGGGAGTTGAAGTGCCGCAAAGTTCTTGGCCTCCTGTCTGTAGTCCGTAGTGCTAATTACAGGTCGTATACCATCATTTTTACCATACCATCGTTTTTACCATCTTGTATTATATTGTTTTATTCATCCCATGAGTTATCGTAACTCTTTATAAACGGCATTAAACGTGCATTTTCAAGTATGTAATTTAAAAACTGGCGATGAAAATATTATTTATGCAGTAAATATCGACTTTGTTAGCAGGAATTAACAGGCACTGACCACTATTACCAAGAGGGAGAAGCCAATAACGCATAATATATTTCACGGTGTATCTCATTTGAAGAATATATTGTTGTTAAATTAGTGTTGCATTATGCTTAGATATATCTGACTAAAATGTATAAGTCATACAGGTCGTAAACTGTGAAATTGGGAAGTTTTTCTTCGGCATCGTGACTGGCAGTAATGGACATGAGATTGAGGAGCTAAAAGGCGTGGCTTGTGACGTCATGATCAGCTCGCGCACTTTGAGTCCTAATTTTCCTACTACTATAACTCTTCCAGACTTGGGAAATATGCTGCCCGGCCGCGTATTTACAATCTGTATACACAGTCCTAATACCAGCCAGTAGCCAATCACCAACCAGATCACGTAGCCAATCTTCCAGACGTCATCGACCGCATATTTTAATTAGCTATATTTTGCCGTATATTAGACAACTGTGTGTGAGCAGCAATAACCCATATGAGAAATATTGTTAAAAATTAACTCACTGGTGTATTTTTATGCATTAAGAGCCCAATAATAAATAAAAAAATATGCACGCACAGAGTGACGTCATTGTCTTCTTAAAACTAAATAGAAGAGTCCTCATTCCTCCTTTGTGACAGCAATATTGACATTTTTTCCCCGCTACGTTGTTTCAAGTATGGCGTTTTATGTCGTCAATATAATAAAATCTTCTGTTTTAACTATATTAATTAAAAGCTTCATTCTGAATAACAATAATTATTACACAGGCATTTCACACGTTTTTTCAAGGCTAGCTTTAAGAAAAACGGAATATTTAGCAGTAACTCAGTTCATAGGGCCCTTTTTTTAGAATCCATAATGTTAATTAAGTCAATTGAGAGCTTTTATTATAACGATGTAACTTGGTTATAAATAGTGCGTGCAATATAAAAACTTGGGTGATGTTGTTTGTGTAAGCTTTGTGAACAAGAATAATGGGCTACTTTCCACCTGTATACAGTATTCTATGAAATGTGGAATTTTCTACAGTTTAGACATTTTATGTTAAAAAATTAGTAAAGTCGATATAAGTTATTAATATTTTAGGCTTTGTTAAATTTTCCTTCTTTGCTGTTAATTCATAAGGTTTTCTCAATTGCGTCTCATCTGTTGTTTACATTTTTGATCACGATGACGTCACTGTTCGCTCCATATCTTAATTTAATTTAACACAATTTTAGTCTCTTTTATGGACACAAATACACAAGAGGGTTAATATTTGAACAATATTTCTCATATGGGTTATTGATATTTTGTCCGATAAAATAAATTGATATAGGCTGGATGACGTCATTGCTCGAATCTGATTGGCTAGTGAATAAATACAGATTGTAAATACCAAAATGACTTTGTTTCACTGTCAACAAGGAAATGTTCAGTCTATGCTATCCTTGATACCTTGAGAGCTTCATGACATTACCTTAGGCATACATATTGTCCTCGTTCAACGAAATAATCGAGAAAAATAGGAACCTGTAAAATGACGACCTTTGTTTACACTGCACTTCTCCTCGTAACTGTATTAAGTGCTTTGGTGGGTGATAAACCGTAAAGTTGACATGTTCCATTCAAAAGGAATAAATCCACCAAAATGATTGTTTCTGATCCAGGTAAAACCATCTGACTGATGCCATGATATGAAATGGAATACATATTTTAAGAGCTTGTATTTCACTTATAATTACAAGGAAACTATGTTATCCTTAGTTGCATCATGTATTCCTGAAACGGATAAAATATGCTTGGCTTGGACCGACTGACAAAAACAATATCGACCGGAACAGATATTCCTGAAACTGAACATTAGTTAAACAAGTGTGGATAAACTAAAGCTGTAGGTTCAACTGTTACGTCCCGCATTGCAGGTAACATAACAGCGTCGTTATAAGACATCGATACAACAAAATACATGCACATATGAATTATAATTAACGATGAAACATCAGTAACGGTACAAAAATTCACTGTATTTTGATAGGAAAGTAAATCAAATTAATGTTCCGAGGAATTTCTACTGTCCAGCAAAATACTGAAAGGAACTCAACTGCAAATGAAGTGTTTGTTTTTCAAACGTCTAAAGAATATGTAAGAAAAACAACTGTCATCGTGAGAGAACAAAATATGTAGTTCAAGAACAGCACGGCTGTTCTCCGATACTTCTTTACGTACAGTATAATTTCATTTCATTGCGCTCATATTTATGATCGTGCAGTACTAAAAACCATGTTTGTAACATTAAATGTGCATCACCCAAAACAGATTTACCTTTGGAAACCCTTTCAGGAAAAAGTATTACGTTATAATGTATTATTGTTGTTCATAATGAAAATCAGTTACGTCTGTAATAAATCAAGCTAGAACAGTAGTTTATTACATTGATGAATGTTCTGTTTATAACTCTTAAAAGTCATCCTGTCTTGACAATTATGATTAAAGTTACAATACTTAATATAAAAATTCATGTTACCACGCACGTCACTTTGTATAGTGATGTATTGCTAGTCTTTATGAACATTAAGATACGACCTATAATAACTAGTCTTTCGTTACTGTTTTATTCAATAGCTATGAGTTATATGGCTGTAACTCGTGATATTCTGATTAGTAAAATAAACCTCACTGAAGTAATAAAGGTTGCAGACTGAAATACCTGCTGATTGACTGCATCAAAAGTCGAAGCTGGATAAAACAATGTTCCTAACCTGGCCAGCCATAGTAATATATAAGAATCCATATACCATTTAACAGTAAAGCCTATCAACCTGTTAGCATATCAAGTTGTAACCGTCGGCACATGTATATAATTGTTAATATATAATTGTAAATGCGACACCTTGCACCTTATATAAGAACAGTAAGTTCATGAACTATGTATAAAACCAATCTAAAAACATAGCAAATGTATCTATCCGCACACCACCTTTTCCGTTTATGAACCACGTAATGTGAAAACCTCGACGACAACTAGCTTTGCCTCACAGCACTGTCTCACAATAATTCTAAAACTTTCCTGTGTGTAACTAGACCAAATTTTGTGTCCCTATTCCGTTACAAATATTACCTCAAATAATTTGTAAAAGATTTTTCCTTTTGTAACCATCAACAATGTCTGTGATTCTAATTTGACTAAAAGATACCCTTGTGACCACTGACACCCGCAAAATATGCAATTGAGTAGAATCGCGTATTAAAACAGCAAAAATATTCTTATTATGACACCCTCCGCTGCCCTATTCCTAGCACCACGTCGTTAACATGCTAAAATGGAAATTGTATGAATAAAGTGTACCAGTACGTAATCACCTATGAACTCATAAAAAGGAATTGCGATGATTTCCTTCAAATAAATAAAAACGAGGTGACAAATGTGTATTTAAGGCAATGAAAATTAAATGTTGAGACGTGAATTTTGAAAAAGTACGAACAACAACACCCTTTTATTTATCTTATATAAAGAGTAGAATGCAATGTGGACACGAGGCGGCTGCGTCGTCAGCGGCTTTTTAAGAAATCTTGTTTATTGCGTCCTGGCGGCGGTGGCTCTTCAAGGCGAAGTCCATTAGCATCAGCAAACACACTGCGGTATTGGGTCACCAGTGCAGTTGAAGGTCATTCACATCTTCGGAGATTTACACGTTTGGAGATCTTGAATATCTTCATTGATTTGCTCGTTTCTTTTTATTGACTTGCTTGATTCTTCGGGGAATCTTGATAATTGGCGAATACTTGTAGTGTTCTCATCCCGGTTCTTTTTTGTTGAATTGCTTGCTTCTTTGGGGAATCTTGATAACTGGCGAACTTGTAGTGCTCTCATCCTGATTCTATTTTGTTGAATTTCTGAATTCTACGGGGAAACTTGATAATTGGCGAACACCTGTAGTGTTCTCTTCCCGTACAGCAGAGATCGTTGTGGATAAGATCGTATTGTGGACTCCCATTTGTCTTCTCTTCGGAGTTAAGTCGATTCTTTACCGCTAAAACACGATGGGTGCCACCAGTATGTAAGATGATAATTTAATGAGACCCATTTTGTAGTTTTAGTTTGATTATAAAAATAGCTGAACAACACAGGGATCTGATCGGGCAGATTGTCCCCTGGGTTCTCTCTCTCTCTGTCTGTCTGTCTGTCTGTCTGTCTGTCTCTCTCTCTCTCTCTCTCTCACACACACACACACACACACAACTAGCACTCTTATATGGAACCCGTGAAGACAGGGTTACCAAGTATTCCATTATCAATTAGAGCAGCAATACCCTTTTATACCAAAAGTGATATCAACACAAGTATCACATGCTAAGAAAATACACGCACTGAAATTAGTTATAAATTTCTCATAACTGAAAGATAATATGTATCAACACTACTTTACATACGAGGGCACTTCCGGTCATGTGACCATTGAATGTTTTCTTACGCCTTGTTGCTATGCTGAAGTTGAGACGTGAGAGTGCGAGGTCCATAGGCCGGGGAATTGTGTACTTGCAGAAATTAAGCCACTGTTTACAAAATTGCTTCCATCAAGCAGAAAAACACCAACTTTCGCTTTTTAGAACAGAGAGCAATCTCTCAAGTTACACTCGACTCTTCTTTCAGGGCACATTCTTTAAAATGTTATGATGAAGATATCTACTGAATATTAAGAATTAATTTTACTATTAGAAGTTGAGTGTGGGGATTTAGTTTGGGATATGAGAGCAATCTGTAAGATTAGGAAAGGACAGAATTCGATGGTAGATTTTAGCTCACCATTGTTTGATGTAGCATTGGAGTTAATGGAGAAGTTAAGAGGTTTGAGTTGGGTATCTGGCAATTCTATATCACTGGAGAATTTTCAGAAGCAGTTGCAGTTTTCCTGACTCTTGAATGAGGTACCTGACGCAATAGTGGGTAGTTTTGATGGCCCAGGGTGCTTCAGTCAGTTTGGTGGACTATGATTTTTATCAATCGATGTTTTCCCAGTATTGGTTGAGGGGTTCAGAGGAGAAAATGTGTGATGTTCAGGCTCATAAACTGGATGTTGTAGGTGAGGTGGATATCTGTTTTTTGCCAGGGAACCAGTTAATAAGGGAACCAGTTTTAGTGGTGAGTGGGGTTAATTTGGCTAATAAGGTTTTATTAAGGCATCCAGCGTATAAGAGAATCAGGATTTCCAGATACCCAAGTAAAGGGGGTATAACTGTTGGTGAAACTGGAGGTTTTATTCCACATATAGGTGCTGAGGAAATGCAGGGGAGTATGGTTGATGTGGGAGATAAGGGTGAAATAAATGGAGACAATGAGGAAGTTCTAGGAGATGACCAATCACAGGGAGTTGAGGTTAATGATGAGGAGAAGAGGATATATAAAGCCATTTTGTTGGAGGATATAATTTTAGAACCAAGTATGGTTCTATGGTGAAAGTGAAGGTGAGAGATATAAAGGTGAATAAACAGGTGTGTGTAGTGGAAGGTATCAAAAAATGGAGTTACATGAGTGGAACTGTTAAACTACAATAATTCAGTTAGGAGATATCAGAGGAATACCTGTATTGTAGATCTGGAGGAATGGGAGAGGATACTGAGTCAGTGACATTCACGAGGGAACAAAATGGATTTTTGGAGGCTGAAATGAAGGTCAGAAGGGAGATTTATAGGAGTCATTTGGGTGAGACAGATTATATAGAATACACACAGGGGTTAGGTGAGGTGTAAGCTGAATATGCAGATGTTATTACTTTGAAAGGAGATAAATTGGGGCTAACAGATACGTTAGAGCATCAGGTGCAGTTAGAGGAAGGGACTAAACTCATCTTTGTCCTGTTGTATAGGATACCTTTTAAGATTAGTAAGCAGGTGGAACAAGAGGTTAACAAGTGGGAGGAGGATGGTATAATTAGGCCTAGCTCGTCACTGTTTAATTTCCTGCTGTTGGTGGTACCTAAGAAGGATGGTTCAATCAATGTATGTGTAAATTTTAGGAAATTGAACAAGAAGACCATTCCAGATAGGCATCCGGTGGCATGTTTGCTGGATGTATTTGTGGAGATTAAAGGTAGGAATATCAGTTCATAGGAATATCAGTTCATCAACTGATCTCATGCAAGGGTTTTGCAAGTGCCGTTGAGTGAGGAGAGTAGGAAACTTACAGCATTTTCCATTCCGAAGGGGCATTATGAATTTACACGAATGCCTTTTGGTTTGTCAGGTAGTCCTGTGACATTTACGAGGCTAGTGAATACAGTCTTGCTCGGCATATTGGGGGAAAATGTGTTTGTGTATATGTATGACATTTTGATTGCTACGGATTCCACAGAGGAACATTTGGAAGTGCTTAGGGAAATCCTTAGAGGGCTTAGAATGGCGGGTCTAAAGGTTAGACTAGCTAAGTGTGATTTCTTGAAGAGACAGGTCGTATATTTGGGACATGTTATTTTGAAGGAAGGCGTTTGAGTGAACGACGAGAAATTCAGAGCTATCGCGGATTTTCCCGTGCCTACGGCTAAGAAACAGGTCTGCTCGTTCGTGGGAATGGCGGGATTTTTCTGTCAGTTTGTGAAAGGATTTTCTATGTTGTCGGCACCTTTGACGGATGTACTGAGGGATGTTGTACAGTTTTCATGAGGTGATGCTCAGCAGGCAGCCTTTCAAAAAGTCAAAGAGGTCCTCCAGTTTTAAAATTCCCGGATTTTTCGCTTTCGCTTCCTTTCACATTAATGACTGATGCCAGTCAAGAGCGGGTGGGTACTTGTTTAATGCAGAAGTTTTAGTGTAAATTACATTCAATAGCTTTTTACAGCAGAAAGTTCAAGACACGAGGGAGTAATGAATGGTTAATGGCGACAGTGAACAAGGAAGCGTTCACAGTGGTGTCTGGTTTGGTTTATTTTAAGATACTGTTGATGGGGAACAAGGTGGAAGCTCTTGCGGATCATATGACTTTGTTGGGGGTTTTAATAAGCCAGATCTTTCTCCTAAGAGGGCTAGGTGGTTTTTGACAATTAGGGATTTTGATGCTAAGCTTAGGTACATTGAAGGTAAACATAATGTGGTGGTGGATGTTCATAGTAGACATTTTGTGGACATGGAGGGTGACCATGTGTGTACTGTAACTGGTGAGTGTGTAGATTGGGATGTTAGTTTAGTGGAGAAGAAACAAGGCAAAGATGAGGTTTAAGCAGATGTGAAGTCTTTTCATAGAAGTGAATTATTGCGAAAAGGTTATAGATTACCTTATTCAGGTCTGGAGTTAGAGAGTAATTTGTTGGTGAGGAGAATTAAATATAAGTTGAGGAGTAGTGAGGATAAGGGTGATACGACACAGATCGTGGTGCCGAAAGAATTAATCCCAGTGGTTTTGGAGATTCTACATTGTAAATTTGGTAGTCCACATTTGAGGATTGAGGAGGCGTATGGGAAAGAACATGAACAATTTTTCTGGAGAAATATGTTTTCTTCAGTGGAGAATTTTGTGAAGGGATGTTCTATGAGTAATTCATGTAAACCAGCGAAGATTACGTCGTGTAAATTAAAGTCTTTTCTTATCCCTTGTAGGCCGTTTCAAAGGGCACACATGGATCTTCTGACAAATTTTTGTAAGTCGGGGTATGGTTATAGACATTTGTTGGTGATTATAGGTGAGTTAATGAGGTTTGTGGAGATTATTCCATTAAAGAATAAGGTGGCTGATGAGGTTGCGGTGACATTTTTTAATTGGTATATTTGTAGATATGGGGTTCCGGAGATACTCATCACTAATAATGGAAGAGAATTTGTGAATAGAACGCTAGAGCGCCTTGCGGAATGGGGATACAGAAAGTAAATATTCTTCCGTGTAGGCCAGAAGCTAATTGGTTGTGTGAGTGTGCTAACAGGACAATTCTCGAGGCTCTTAGAGTTACAGTGGGTGGTAATGATAAGAATTGGGATAGATATATAGATGTAGTGAGACAGCATAAATACTATGGTTAGCGCCACAATTGGTGTCTTGCCTATTGAGGCATTATTTGGTTATCCAGTTCGGGATGCATTTGATTTGTTGTCGATACCTTCACACTGGGAGATATAGTTAAATCGTTGATTGCTACAGCAAAGGAGAGACATGCACCTCTTAGTAGTAATTTGGAGTCAAAGACTCGAGAAATGGTCGCGAGAAGCAATGCGAAATCGGATGGCATAAGATTTGCAGTTGGGGATAAGGTATTTTTGAAGATTAATTTCAGAAATGACTTGAACTATAAGCTGGGTCCAAAATTTGACAGGTCGTTTCAGGTTATAGAAGAGAAAAGGTGTAATAGGTTCGTAGTTTTGAATGAAGACATGGAGGTGACGAGGTTAACACACATTTCAAAGATTTAAGAATCAGTTTAATGTTTGTTTCGTTTTTTTTTTTTTTTTATAGGGGGATTACGAGTTTTTAAATGTAGAGTATGTTTTCCGTGGAGTTTTCCAATCTTTCGCTGCTTTCTCTTTGGGGAATTATCTATGGTTTTTTTGTGATTTTTTTTCGTCATTTGTATCATTTATATCTTTTATGTGGTAGAACCATGAGTTGGTTTGAATAATATTGAGAAAGAGACCAAATCGTTGGAAACAGAGATCATACCTCAAGTAAAAGCAGTAATAGCGGTGTCGGAAGGGTGTATTTTTGAGGATTTCATCTTTGGGGGCGTTTGAATCAATCTTGGTGAATGGGGCTTACAAATGGGGGTCCAGTATAGTTTTCACTGATAGTGATTTATATAGGTACTATGGGATAATGACAGTATATTTAGCAGACAAGGGGCTTAATTGTGGAGATACCTATGAGTGCCAAGGAACCTTTTTGTAGTTATATATTACGACATTTTTATAGTACATATATTAATGGAATAGCGATGTTAGAAGGTGTTGACTTACGGTTGACATTTGACCTGACTGCTACAGAATGTATGTTCCTCACAGTTCCCAAAGACCATGGTGAAGCTGTTGAAAACATCTTCAGCGATTTTGTTTTGAAGATGGAGGTTGACACAGATGGTGCCACGACACATCGACATTGTTTCTTTTGGAGGGTTCACAGCTTTGATGGAGCTTGCACGATGGTGGTTACGCAACTTGTCGTCATTGGCAAGAGGAGCTATGATTCGTCGGTGAGGATCTTTATGCAACATGTCCGTAATTACCAGAGAACTGTGGAATTACCAGTCTTACCGGAGGTTACAACATTGCCACCGTCGAACCGGGTGGAGAACATAGACTATATTGAGTGGATTAGTGGCAATAAGTTCATCTTAATAGGCTTTCTTGGTGCATTGTTGATAATTGTTACGGTCATGTTGGTGGATATGATTTTTAAATGCAGGCGGTGCTGCTGCAGGAAGAAACAGTTGCCACAAGTGCAAATGACAGTGAGTCATGAAACCGCATCATAGAAATTGAATAAGTGTACTTTGTGTTGAGGCTGACACATTGGTGGTGACCAAGCTATATTTTATTAAGCATTAGTATGCTACTGTTGTGCAGAGGTCAAACAGGACAAGAAGCGGATGCTTGGGTGTTTTTCGGATTCTGCATAGTCCGAACATGACTGGGCATTTCTGGCGCAAATTGAGCATTGCCAATCTTCTTGGAAAGTGCCCAGATACAGTAACACGTGTCCAAAGACAGAAGCTTTTATGGAACTTTTTGGTCCAGTTCTAATAGGATTTTTGGGTGTGTAAACCGGAAGTGTATATTCATGTGTACGTTACAAAATTACTAAAGTGAGAGGCTCTAGTGAAGAGTCATTCATTCTTTTGTGCAAAACGAGAGTGGCTGGACGTGTTAGGACACACTGGGGAATTGGAATTCCCTTTGCTGAAAGTAAGTGTGGAACTTAAAAATTTACTGACATTTAAAAGTGTTACAGTTACCGTTGTTGTTTAGTGATTTATCTTTGATGCTTTTGTTTATCACTATTTGTACCTGTCTTTGAAGTGTTGTGATGTTATCATCGACTTTTTTTATTTTATTGTTTATTTGGAGCATTTGTTCTTTGCCAGAATGTTTCAATGGAACTTTGGTTAATTTGGGTGGACACACATCTGCATGGATATGCGTGTAATATAGCCATAATGGAAAATGATGATGACATGGATGGATAGCCATAAGTCAGTCTTGACATATAAAAGGAATTGAAGACAATGACTTCTAAGGTTGCTTAGAAAGATACTTGGTGTTATTATGGAACTTTTAGGAGACGTTGATGGATGAGCGGGAATTAGTTCCCACTTATTAAGTTCTTGTGGTGACTGAGAGATATTTGCTTTTTGGGGGTTATTTTCATTTTAAATTGATGAGTTGTTGGTCTTACTTAATAAATGTCTAGTTTTGTAACTGGGGTTTAATTACCATGCGTTTTATAATTAGGTACTGAGTCCATGAGAGCGGGAGAGAGAGAACTTCTCAGCGCAGCTACCAGATGCCAACCGATCCCAGGTAAGGGCCCGTCAGAGCATGACAGGCGTAACACACACACGCGCGCGCACACACACACACAAACACACACACACATATATACATATATATATATATACATATATATATATATATATATATATATATATATATATATATATATATATATTATGCATATATATACATATATACATACATATATATATATATATATATATATATATATATATATATGTATATATATATATATATATATATATATATATATATATATATATATATATATATATATATATATATATATATATATATATATATATATATATATATATATATATATATATATATATATATATATATATATATATATATATATATATATATATATATATATCACACATATATATACATACATATATATATATATATATATATATATATATATATATATATATATATATATATATATATATATATATCTACTGTATATTTACAAGATTATGCAGATGACATGATTGTAACTGCGTATCTCATGCAAAACCAGCCTACCCGCCTAAAATTAGAGTAATTTGAATAACCAAAGTGCACAGAGAACTTGTTTGCCAGGTCAACTAGATCTCCCAGTTTTGGAGTTTCCCAATTCCTCATCTAATACCCACCACCTTCGGATCTTAATCCTCTTTTTTGGAAACAGTGATTCTCACTCTTTCTTCCTCTCTCACAGGACCATGGTGTTGGGATTAGCAGGGCTTAAATAGAAACTAAGGTGCGGCGCCACATGGGAACCGCATAGCCCCAACTCCCATAAATAGTGCAGCAGATAATTGCATATTTCATAAGAATCGTTCAGATAGTGAAACAAGCATGAAATTTTGCACAAGTGCTCTTTAAAGTTCCCTCTATCAGAAAAGGGCGCTGGCCACGCAAAAATTTAATATGGCGGCCAAATTCAAGATGGCGGCCAGTATCGACAGATTTTGGCTAATTTTTCACTAGAATGGCATGTATTTGCTTCTAGCAATATGGTAAAGCTCTTCCATACTATTTCTTGTGAATATTATGTTTCTGTAGCTTCCCAGTACAGTTTACCTTTAAATATGGGGCTATATGGCTGCCAAGAAAAGGTAGAAACAATAATTATAATGAGAAATAATGCCCGTTCAACAATTATCGTTTTAAGCATGGATCTTGGTTTCTGTGGTTTTAGATCCTAATGAGGCCATCTCTTTCGAATAACTCATCAATTTTGAAGGAAAATTAATAAATGTAAAGAGTGTATGTCTGCACACAACCAGGGCACACTGGTGACATCACTGCTGTGTAACTCAGCATGGGGTTCAGTGCCAGCTAATCCAGCTTTACTAATCCTGTAGTCTTAGACTAGTAGTTGTAGTATAGTTTAGTTTAGTGTCCCAAATGCTTTCTAACAGCCCCAGACCAGCTATAGTTAGATAGCCGCACCTGAATAGACAGGATGTGCCAGCGCGGGAGAGCCGGCCAAGGGTATGGGGGCTGTACATGATGGTTCATGTACTTACCCGGATGGTGTACAGATCACACGGGACTTAAATGGCACTGGATGAATGATCGGGCTAGGTGCAGGGAGATCGAACCTAGTTGAATCCCATACAGGAATGTGTGCTTTGTTTAAGGTGGTAAAGGATAACCCCTCGGCCTTAATCAAAAAGTGAAATCATGGCAGAATGTGATGCCAATCCAATATTGAGCAGTAGAAAAACAAACTGGAGTTTGTGTTGTCTTTGTCAGAAGGACAAAAGAGGTGAGCACTTGACATCACCTCCAAGTCATCATGTCCTAGACCATGATGGGTACACAATGCTGGCAAGGAACATTCCCATGTTCAGTGAAATTAATGAAATGCCACTGATAATGGATCCAGCAAGGCTGGATGAAGGTGATGGCATAGAGGCCACTCTCAGGAAAAATGCAGCAAAATACCATGTGAACTGTCGCTTGTTGTTTAACAACACTAAACTGGACCGTGCAAGAAAGCGACAATCCAATGACCAGACCAGCAACACTGAGACTAGTGTCGTGCAAAACTGCGCCCGAACCAGTCATGACAATGAAGTTTGCATTTTCTGTGAGAAAGTGGCACCTGCATCTGATCTCAGACAGGCTAGTACTAAGGGCCTTGACTTGAAATTGCGTGAATGTGCAGAGATACTTAGTGATGGCAAGCTCCTTGCTAAGTTGACTGGTGGGGATGTCATTGCACAGGAGTTTAAGTATCACCATGCCTGTCTTTGTGCCCTCTACAACAGAAAAGGTCCTACCTGAGAGCCTTGAGAAAGACCAGGTAGCACTGAGTCAGAATCAGATGTGTATCCACTAGTTCTGTCAGAACTGATGACATACATTGTTGAAAACAACCTTTGTTCAGATGATCCAGTCACATTTCGGCTGGCAGATATTTGCCACCTCTACCAACAACGTCTGGAACAATTAGGTGTAGAGTCACCAAGTGTAAATTCCACGAGACTCAAAGACAAACTTCTGGCAGAAATTCCAGAACTTGAGGCTCATAAATCTGGCAGAGATGTATTACTTGCATTTCAAAGGATGTGGGAAAAGCACTTGCTCAATCATCTGATCTTTCAGAGGCAGTTATCATTGCTAAAGCAGCAAATATTCTCAGAAAGTCTATACTTGATCATCAGTCACGGTTTGATGGCACATTTTCTGAAGGCTTGTGTACGAAATTCTGTGCCTCCTCTCCTGCTCCAGTTTGTAGGGATGGTTGAGCATGGGGCTGACATCAAGTCACAGTTACGATTTGGAGCATCAAAAGTCAGACCAGGCCATTGCACAGCTCATGCAGTTCAACTGCTACTCCCCGATACAAAGAGGAGCAACAACTCATAGACACTCCAAAGACAGAGAAACACCATTCCCAGTCTACATGGGACTCTCAGTCTATGCCAAAACCAGGAAAGAAACCTGGTTGAAATGCTACATCAGTATGGCCTCAGTATCTCTTATGACAGAGTACTGGAGGTCTCTGCACAGTTAGGAGATGCCACAGTTAGCAAATATGAGGAGGGTGTGGTCTGTCCCCCCAGTACTGCGAAAGGGTTGTTCACCACTGCAGTGATGGACAACATCGACCACAACCCATCTGCTGCACTACTGCCACTACCTCCTTCCATGGAACTAGCATCTCCATATTTTCAGCACCCCACCAAGAGAACACTGGACAGGAAAGACAGCAACTAAAGTTTGCACCTGAGAAAGTGAGGTCGGTGCCTGAATTGCCGGACACATTCTGTGAAACATCTCACCAGCTTCCTTTCAAACAAAGAACCCTGTGCCACCAAACACTGCAATACAAAAGCCACCCACAGATATCTTGGGGCCCAGGCTTGCACTGGGTATCAGTGGCTAGACAAGGTCATAGTCACCCAGGAAATAGATGATGCAGTGAATCTGACGTGGTCAGCTCACGCTTCAATGAAGAGAAGCCAGAATTTGGTAACCATAACTTCATTGCTTCCTCTCCTGCGTGATCAGGCTCATTCTGTTGCTACGATCAAACACGTGATGCAGAAAGTGCAGGATGTCACTGATTTTCTGAACCCTGGCCAGATACCCATAATCACAGCTGATCAGCCAATCTATGCCGTAGCAAAGCAGGTGCAGTGGCAGTGGCCAGATCAGTATTGTCGTTGCAAGTATCTGGTAATGTTTGGTGGTCTGCACATTGAGATGGCAGCAATGAATCTCTTGGTACTCTTCTTCATGGCAGTGGTTGGACAGGAGCTCTGGTGGGCAGGAGGTTGCTTCATCTGGAACTGCAGAATCTTCCTCAGCTCCTAACCAGGACACGGCAGATGGCAGCTCTTCTGTACAAACTCCTGAGCTGACAACAGTGTCAGCCTTCCTACTGTGCTGAAAGCTGAGCATGGCATCTAGAGTTTGAGGGCCTCCACTGTGTTCTCCGAAGACAGCAGAGTCCACAGTTCCACTTCTCAGGTTGTCTATGGCCTGATATTCCAGATCAGGTTTTCATTTGAGGCCAATTTTGTCCTCACTGCCAGGCATTGCATGGCTGATACCCTAGACTTGATATGTTTGCCAGAAAACAAAAGGGCATATGAGGCCATTCCACCCAACCAGGGAGCTACTCCTCCAACACAGTGAACGTACCAGGCTGGTTGTGTGTGGGGCAGGCCACCCAGTGTCAGCCACAGCCAGAGAACCCTGCTGAGTGGGGATGGCAAAAGTCTGGTGAGCATGGCAAGTCCTCTGGACAACCAACTCGCCCTTAGCCAAGAGTTGCCAACAGCTTGCAAATGTGGATGCAAAGCAGGCTGTCGGGAAAGGTGCAAGTGCTACAAGCTGGGTCTTCCCTGCACAGCTCTGTGCACTTGCAAATGTGAAGTCTAGATAAATATTGCCCTCTCTTCAGTAGATAATCTGGCTTGAGCATCCAACGTGTCATGCTATGCCTACCTTCTTATCCTCAATTTTTCAAGGTGTAGGTTGAGACCTATACATAGATTGGTTGCGTTTAGTCCGTATTTCTCTTCTTTTTCTTTTTTATGGTTACAGTCTTAGACACAATGTTGTATGTGACCATACCATTACTATTTCAGTTGAAAATAGCATATTAGTTAAACTGTCTGATCACATGAATATACCATTCAAATAAAAACAGTTGGTCTCTATGTCTGCTAGCGCTGTGGATAGAAAAAAAAAAAAAAACTTTTATGGCAACCATTTTGTACGCCATCTTGGTTACAATTCATTTAGTAAGGGTTTTCAATAAAATGTGTGGTATGGAACATTTTTATAACCTAAAAGTCGAGGTTTAAAAAAAACTGGCATATTCCATCCAATAGATGCTCCCAAACCAGTGAATCTCAACATAGATGGCGGCCATTTTGAAAAATAGCCGCCATCTTGGATTTCAGGTGGCCAGCGCCCTTTTCTAGAGAGCGTAGTCTTAGGAATGTTTGTGCCAAATTTCATGCTTGTTTCACTATCTGAACGATTTTACAGCAATCTGCTGCACTAAAGGGAACTACTGACCGGGCTGGAGAGAGACCGACTAGAAATTCCCAGAGAACAAGATGAGAAGCAGACAAACTCCCTCCTTCGCCACCCATTTACCTCTTGCCCTAGAGTCTGCCTAGAGCTTTGCCTTTGCCCTGCCCGCTAGTGCCATAGTCCGTCGTCAATAGCCCTAGGAGACGTCCTTGAGGATGTGGTAATGTGAGACGTTGAGATTGCAGGCCGTCTTTTCTTCTTCCACTACTAATTTTCATCATATCTTCCTTTTCCATACCTGGAGTGATATTAGTGATCTGTTTGTTCATTATTTTGCATTGATAGATCTGTTACTATTGTGCTTTATTTGAGTATCTTTTGAGAATATTTATGGGAGAGGAATCCCCTGCCTTCAGCAGAAACTCCTCAGTGCCAAGATCCTCTTGACTGTATCATTGCAGATCAAACCTGATGCTGTGAACCAATTCTGGCCCGATTGTATGCCCTCATGGCGTCCACTAAGATGGGTGCGTTCTTGTAGAATCTTCCTTCATCGAGTGCCAAGAAGGCCCTCACACCCATAGAAGTAATTCACGTATCCGTCAGGCCCCCTGCAATATCGCAGACTCACGTTATGCTTTTAAAGTGATTGTTATCAAGTGTTTCTCAAGTATCACCCATTTCTGTAATGTATCAAGACCCTGACGGCCCTCCACAGCTTTGAATTAATTGTTAATACAATCATGTCATTATCAAGAGATTTTCTGTTATAATTACCTGTAGACTTGATTGACTGAACAATATTGCAGTATATGCAGTATGTGGAAGCATGGTGGATCAACCTTCCCCACGCCTCCTTGTGCCAATGAACTCAGATTACTTGTTCACATGTAGACATATATTATGTATATATATATATATATATATATATATGTGTGTGTGTGTGTGTGTGTGTGTGTGTGTATAATACAAACTGCATTTCTGAAATGAACACACATATGCGAATGCGACCATAGTTATTCTCGT
>NC_089763.1:7563021-7565521 GCF_040412425.1 Macrobrachium rosenbergii | reverse complement strand
GTCGGAGAGGAAGTGGTGCAAACGAGCCTGTAAACTTAACTAACGCAAGTGATTTGAATAAAAAAGAGGTGAGAGGAGCGTATATGATTAAAAAGGATGGACTGCGGGTGTGGGCCTGAAATTGCAGACGAGATGAAAAGTAGTATGTAGGTCAAAGTGTGCAGAGGAAAAACACCGCTTAGTAAAGAGAAATTAGTTATTTGGTGTGCACTTGCGTGAAGAATGTCCGTGCCGGCACACAGGAGGATGGATAGAGCATGAAAGAACAAAGTGAGAGAAAACGCAAGTAATTGCATAAGAGAGAAGGTGGACAATAACTTCACAGAGAACAAAAGGCTGTTCTACATGGATGCATATGAAAAGAGCAAGGCTGATGAACAAATGGAACGCAGAAAGAAAAGCACAAACAATGTAAAACTGAGATATGCTAAATGCGGTGAATATATTCCTTGTTTTGATGAAATGGGAATTATGTGGATTCGTGGAATGTGTACTACTGAAGAGAGGCAGATGTTAATGATGCAAGAGGGGGAAAAAGGGTATTGTACGGTTGAGAATGCTTGTGGACGTGCCTGATGAGGATGTCAGGTAGACAATTATAAGGTTAATAAAGAATGAGAAGACAACTATAAGCTAAAGAATGAAAAGCATCAAAAGTTGATGTGATTATAATTGAGATACCACAATGGTCAGAGTATAATTGAATGACTGAACAAGGATTTTAATGATGCACTTGAATAAGGAAAGGTTTTCAAAGAGAATGGGTGAGATGAATGCTGTTAAATGACTCAAACTACTATAAGGATTATATCTGGAAAGGTATATGGGTGGCTTTTGATTGGGAAAGTAAAATAGAAAACAAATACTAATAAGGGTAGAACACCGTGGGTTTAAACGAGGATGAGGGTGTGAGGATCAAGCTTTTGTTATGAAATAGTTAAGTGAGAATTTCGAAAAGAAAGGGAAAAAGCTGCATGGGGCAGATGTGGACCTAGAATAAGCTTAAGACAGTCGACTGAGAGGCAATGTGGACGGCACTGGAAATGGATGGTACAGAGGATAGTCACTGAAAGCATAAAAAAAAAACTGCAATGAACCAGAAGCGTGTTAGAATATGCAGACGGGGAGTGATGGTCTGGTGGAAAAACGGGTCTGAGATCGCGGAGTGTTGAGTTTCCATGCCTGTTCAATGTTTTCTGGGATCAATTGGTGAAATGAGAAAAAGAAAAGCCGACGTGAATACAGATTCAAAGTTGTGTCATAAGAACATGAATAATGTATGAAGTGTGGAATATTAATGTTTGCAGATGATGGAGTGCTGATTCGGGACAGCGACGAAAAACTGCAGAAACTAGTAAAACAGTTTGAAAGAGTTTATAAATTATAAGATTTAAGAGAAAATACGCCCAAAAGTAAGGGAGAAATGAATGTTAATATGGATTCTGGAAGATTGAAAACTAGTAGATTTGATTTGGATTTTTTATTAACCCTTAAGGAACGGGCTAATTATATATCATGCAACCGGAGCAATGTTTAACGTTGGCCAATTTAAGAAAAAGCACATCAATGGAAAGAGGAAGATATGCAAATGCCCAGGGAGTAAGAAAAAATTCTAAAAAACTTTCCCTACCTTCCATGGGAAATTTAAAGTGACTATTTACAACCCTGTGTGGGGCCTCTTTCACAAAACACTCGTAAATTTTACCAAGCTATACATGTTTTTTCTAATAATTTATTTGATTTTACTTTGTAAAATTATAATTACAGCTCACACAATATCATAACAGATAAAATAAAAATCAGTAACAAATTCTGAGCATATTTGTTGTAAAATATTTGCAATAAATTTACTGGCATCAGGAAATGCAATGTAACTTTCTGACGTTTTTTCTAATATTTCTTTGCAAAATTACAATTATATCTGACATCATATCGTAAAAGATAAGAAATAAACCAACATCAATCCCTGGGTATATTTATGAGTAAACAAATAAAAAGACGTCATGGGAGAGAAAGGAGCAAACACACCCCACTTCAAGGCAAGAATAGTAAGAAATTCCATGAGACGCCCACGACTGAGCTGAGCTGAATTCTTTAGTTGCCACAATTCATTTATGAGCCACTGAAGCATTGGAAACTCTTTCCCGCTCGATACAGACGAATCGCATGGCGTGTTATATTAATACTCCTGTTTTAGACACTATTGAGGGGATCCGTCCTTACGGGTACAGTGGATGACGGTGGTAGGAAGAAAGAAGAGATTAGATGAGACAGAAAAGGTTGCGGGGTGAGAGCAAAGTCTGGGAAGAGGCTTGAACTGTCTATGGAAGAGAAGGCAGCAATATATGAACAGATTGTTGAGACAACTTACCTTTATTGAAGTGAAATAGAGGATGCTGAATGTGAATAAAAGAGGGAATATATTTGCAGCTGGTAAGATGAACTATTTGTGTAGTTTATGAACCATGCGGAATGAGCAAGTGGCAATTGCAGAGATACA
>NC_089763.1:7555521-7558021 GCF_040412425.1 Macrobrachium rosenbergii | reverse complement strand
CACTTGCAGGAACAGCCGTGATCCAAAGACACACGCACACAAGACGTATATTTGCTTCTGTCAAAATCCGTGAAATATCCAAGTGCGTGGTCCAAAACGTAAATATCCAAAGTCGTCCTCCAAATAAATCCAAATACAAGCTGCGATGGGAAATAGTCTAGGTAAGAGCTTGTCAAGACCCGAACTCCCGTTGACCGGTCCACCATGTTCACTCATCACCTTTCCAGTGTTTATAAACACTCAAAGCAAAAGAATAAAACAATCGTTAAAACGATAGTTCACTAATACACAAAGGAGGAGGAGGAGGCGCAACAACACTGACAAACAATCGTAAAGCCACTTAACTTACGGGAACACTAGAGTAAACATACTCAGCAAAAACTTAACTTAAAAGTAAACAAGGCTGATTTAAATCAAAAGAAATAATAATAATTTACGTTAACCTAATAAAAGTGAATTTACAATTTTTTACACAAAGGCATATCAGAATAATAACGACATTGGTTGGAAATTCTAAATTATACAATTCCAAATTTTGTGATAAATAGAGAAGTAAGTCATCAACTGGTACTTTAGTAAATAAAGATATCACATCAAAACTGGTTATTTATCAGTACTAGATAATTCAATATAAGAAAGTCTAGAACAAAAATCAACCGAGTTTTGTAAATGGGAATTTGAAATAGTACCCAGAATAGGTGATAGTAATTTAACGTGATATTTAGAAAGTTATAACTAATAGAACCGGTTGAACTGATAATGGGTCGAATAGGAAAATCTCTTTTATGGGTTTTGATTAATCCGTACATGTAAGGTAAGGATGGGCCACTTATTGAAACTTTCTCTTTTATTGAGCCGAATTCTTTTAATATAGCTTTTATTTTAGAACTGAAGCTTTTTATGACCCCACTCCATAATTTTTTGTGAGTACTAGAATCAGATAATAAATTTTCCATTTTTTCTACATAATTCATTCTATCCATTATCACTCCTAGTTTTTTGTAAGTACTAGAATCAGATAATAAATTTTCCATTTTTTCTT
The DNA here is from genome assembly GCF_040412425.1 of Macrobrachium rosenbergii. Taxonomy (NCBI): domain Eukaryota; kingdom Metazoa; phylum Arthropoda; class Malacostraca; order Decapoda; family Palaemonidae; genus Macrobrachium; species Macrobrachium rosenbergii. The sequence continues at coordinate 7,556,979 of NC_089763.1, read as the reverse complement.
CGTAATTCATTTTATCCATCAACTGTTTTGTAACAATGGATAGAATGAATTATGTAGAAAAAATTGAAAAATAATTTTTATTATTCTAATACTTGCAAAAAACTAAGGAGTGAGGTCTAAAAAGTTCCAATTCTAAAATTAAAGCTATACTAAAAGGACTCGACTCAATAAAAGAGAAAGTTTAAACGACTGGCCCATCCTTTCCTTACATGTACGGATTAATCAAAACCCATAAAAGAGATTTTCCTATTCGGCCCATTATCAGTTCGTGCTACATCGGACACACATGCAGCCCCACACACACACACACACACACACACACACACACACACACACACACACACACACACACACACACATATATATATATATATATATATATATATATATATATATATATATATATATATATATATATATATATATACATACACATACAGTATACATACATAGTTTAGAAGCTTCTTACAATAATTACCTAACTATGTATACGCCTAGATACTATAACAGAATCATTGTTTCTTTAAGCAGAAGATGAAGGAAAAAATCTTTATAAGTTCAAAGGCTGCTGACTGATAAATTTACATTCAGATTCCTTAAAGGGCAAAAAAAAAAAAAATGAATAAAGAAAAAATTCCTACAGAAACCTTTTAGTGAATTAATTTTTATCCTTATTCCCGACGTGACCATCGCTTTTATCAGAATAACATAATTTTTGGTTCCGCTCAAAAGGAAGACAGCACAGGAGTTTGCGTTTATCTTTCTCATTTTGCTTTCTTTGTTTATGAGGAAATTGTAAATTTTCCCTGATTCAAAAAGAGACGCCGACGAAGAGATATAAAAGGTCGAGCTTTCATTGCCGTGGCTCAAGTCGAAAAACTCTCTGCTTCCCTTGTAATGCCTCTATTTTTGGGGACAACTTTCCCCTCTGGGAAAAACAATGGAGTTGTTACGGTTGGTGGAAACAATAGTTGTTGTTTCAACGAGTAGCCAGAGTTCCTTTTTCAACAGTGGATAAAGCCAAACGAATGGACCTCCTTTTGAGCATCATTTTTCCCTTTGATAGGAACGATTAAGTGAGGAAACACATGCGACTCACATGATATTATGAAGAGGATATATTGTTTCTCATCATGATTTGTCAGTGACCAGTCCGTGTCCCATGTGGCGTCTAACTCAGCGATGATTTATTTCAAAGAGAGGTTAACCTTTTTGAAGAGCAGGAAAATAATAGGGAGGACTAACAATGGATTCAGTTGATTTTAGCATCTCAATGCTGCAGGAATGTAGGTGAATGAAATACAACTATTTTAAACCGTTGCTTTTGTTCATTGAATATACACTCAATGAGAGAGAGAGAGAGAGAGAGAGAGAGAGAGAGAGAGAGAGAGAGAGGATAATGGAGTAAGGTTATAAAAAGAAACGAGTGGATGTGATTAAAAGTGATACGAGAGAGTT
>NC_089763.1:7515521-7550521 GCF_040412425.1 Macrobrachium rosenbergii | reverse complement strand
ACTTGGGCAGCAAGGAAGTGTCCCTCAGATTTAGGGTGACTCTTCAGGGATGTGGCACCTTTTCAATAAGGTGGCACTGTGGTTGGGTGTGCCGTGTAAAGGTCACACTGGTGGCACTCAGTATCCTTATGTACTGGTGTAGGTTAGGTACCAAAAGGATTTTTCTTCTGTGTTCCTTTTGTCTCTTTTATTTTTTTAGTTTGTTTGCTTGGTGGTGCTATTGTGCCATTGCATTCTAACTAGGAAATACAACCCAAATCAGTGAGAGAGAAAGGGAAGTAAGAGAGAGAGAGAGATGAGTCTAACAGTGTTATTAGTTTGGAAGGAAAATTGAAATACAGGCCCTCGTTAGTGTTGTCCCAGTACCTGCTGTGCTACTACCCCCTTCTCCTGCAGAGGGGAATACTTTCTGTTTATGAAAAGACCTCACTCATGACTGACAGTTCTAACTGTAATTACTTTTAACCTGCCCCCATGTATTTGTGGGACAAGGTGTTTCTGGTATTTTGATTTAGTTTAATTAATTATCCTGGTGTCAGCCTGAACTTTCCATGAGGGTCATGTACACTTGGTTAAAGAGACTTACTTAAATATATGAGAGAGAGAGACAGAGACAGAGACAGACAGACAGACGGACAGACAGAGAAAGAGAGAGATATTCAGCCAGCCAATTTGTGCTGCCTGAGAAAATTTAAGTAAAATTTTTATAAGTGCACACTGGCAGGGTTCTTATTTGAAGATACGTCTTCTTGGGCTCTCTTAGGGGATTGTTTTAACAATCGTAGCTTTCCCAGTAGCCCGAGTCATACGTCTTACTCTGAGGGGTTATGATTAAAATTATAAGTTCTTTTCTTTATATGATTTCTTACGTCAGTGGATTTGAATAGGAACTTGTTATACTGTATATTTGCTAACTAAGACCTATCATTCACTGACTAAATTATGTCGTGTTTCTATCTGTTGTATGGAACCCTATCCTAGTTTCTATCTGTCACAGTCTAGGTCTGGCTAAGATTTTGCGAGGTGGGTTACTACGCACAACAAAGTAGACCTGAAGTGACAACGAGGCAGAGGCTAAAGGTGACTGTGGCACTACAAACCAATTACACAAACACTAACAAGAAAGGTTTTAAGATGGCGGACATGGGGAGCGGTCAACTAGGGCTCCCAAAATATCAGACGAATCCTGTTAACACCAAGCAAATTCAAAACAAATGCGGTTGGAAGTTGGCTCGGAAGATGAATACACTAATTCTCGAGGCGCGTTTATCTACAACTGAGTCCCACAAAGCACTCGAATTCATCTCACAAAACGAATGAAGCAAATACAGGAATACAGATTTACTCTAAATACACCAACAATGCAAAAGTTTTTACGTTAAGGAGATAGAAAAGGAAATTATTATGAGCTACACTTTTCTCTTTTTTTTTCTCTAACGTGGAGTTAATGCCGTCCGCTTATGGGTTGGCTGCTAGCAAGACAAGGAAATGGATTCGTGATGTCCTGACAGGACTGAATTTATATTACAAAAAAAAAAAAATGCAAATTATTAAGAAAGTAACTATTGCCCTTCATTTGCTATATTAATGACATGGGATTTTGATATGCTTCCTGCTATCTGAACACTTATTAACTCCATTATGCTCGATCGGACCTCTTCGTAGGCTGAATGGTAACTGCTTATGAAATTCAACGAACTCCGCAAACTTTGTTCCCTACCTATGAGAGACACGTTAGGCACATTTTCTCCGTTCTTTGTCGTGCACTAGTTACCTCGTCCAAAAATCAATATCATGCATTAATCCTTGGCCGGGGAAAATAGCAAAAGATTAACAATGACACGATAACTTGGCCAACAACCTTCGCTGGAATGTAGCACCCACGGTATCCGAACATGGCAAAAGTGCTTCTTTTTAAGATTTTGCAAATTGTTAATTATAACTGCTCTCAATGCACACTTTCCTACCTATGCTAATTTCTTAATTATAACTGGTATTCTTATTACTATTATGCCTTGTACTGTCTCCTTGTTTGGAAGAATAGCATGAAATTAAATATCTGACTTTTCTCTTTGGAATTAATGTGTACTTCATTTGATTCCAGATTCTTTTATCTAAATTAATTAGATCCTAGGCTAGATCGCCAATGTTACATGTGGGGCTTGGCTGATGAGTTTATTAATTAATTAATGTAATTATGAGGCCTTGAGTTGCCAATGACACACGTAACCTGTCACTTAAAGTTACAGTTAACCTCAAAGACAGACAATTACTTAATTGAATAAGGTTGCAAGTTGGGGAAAAACAATATATGGAATCATGGGTTACTCTGCAACACATGGATTACATCAAACCCCCCCTTACTTCCCCATTGGTCCCAACAAAGAATGTGCGGTTATAGCGAGGAAATTGCATGAACTATCATCCACGTCGGACACAGTCAATTTTCCCTTGCTTCAAGTGAAGTTATAACATAACGGAGGTCTATGCTGGTAGATATAGCACTCAGTTTCGTATTAGTGAGGGCTAATTCTCGTTTGAACAATAGGATCGAGACACAAGGCTGCCTGAAATTTACTTACTTAACTTTCCCTAAGTTCTACTTACTGCACGGGAATAGGTTATACAGTGTCGCTAAGCAATATTAATTATTCTTACACTAGACTTCATAAAAGTAAATTACTTATACCAGGTTATTGTAGATGGCGGTGAAGTGGAAAAACAAAGGAAACTGGAAATACAGAAAGAGATACCAGCGAGTGGACAAAAATTTGGCAAATTTCAAACTTACCGTTGACGTGGGTCACTTGCGCATGCAACTGATGATCGGAAGTCTTGAAAATGGTCGTTCGTCTCACTAATACCAATGAAACAGTAAGAGGGCAGGCACAAAGAATTAGTTACATAAAACACGTGTGCTTTCCGCGATGGCAGGACTCTCTCTCTGACCCATCTCCAGTCAAACAGGGCGGCTGTAGCGTCCATATGCCTCCAGGTAGTCTGAAAATTTGACAAACATCGCCGAATGCATAGGACAAAGCAAAAGGAAGCTTAAGACCACCTTTACTAGAGGTTACTTGGTAAAACCCTCCCTATGGTGTTGGGCCGCTAATGCTAACTAAAGACATTATTTTTTGAAATACCCAGCCTCCCTTAGCATAGACGAAGACGCCTTCCTGTCTTTGTTAGACTGATATTTTTACTAAATGATGCAGAGAGGGCGAACAGCAGAATATGAAAAAAAAAAAAATATATAATATATATATATATATATATATATATATATATATACTGTATATATATATATATATATATATATATATATATATATATATATATATATATATATATATATATATATATATATATATATATATATATATATATATATATATATATATATATATATATATACACACACACACACATATATATATATATATATATATATATATATATATATATATATATATATATATATATATATATATATATATATATATATATATATATATATATATATATATATATATACAGTATATATATATATATATATATATATATATATATATATATATATATATATATATATATATATATATATATATATTATAAATATTCACTGGTCTAGTCTCTCCAGGCTGTTAACTTAGTGCCCATTTTCCTTTGAAGCAGGAGCAGCCAAAATGGTGGTTAGATTAGGGGTCTCCTGACCCCCTTAGCAGTATGATGTTGGGGATGTTTGTGAGAAAGAAGCAAGACTAAGGAATAGGCTGATAAGTCATGGGAGAGAATAGGAACGCTATGAAGCCGAGGGAAAACCAAGAGACCTGAATTCGCTCCCACTCCCCCACCAGCCTCCAAGACAGAAGGTTGTCTCATCGCACCTGCTTCTTAGGTGCCACTGGTCAACCACATGTTTTTAATTGTTAAGGACAGGCAGACTGGATCAACCTCATTGCAACCGAGGTCACCTCACAGATGTTACTGATACTTATCTTGGCCCTCGCATTCTGCAACCTGCAACCTTGTGCCCGAATGCCCTAGAAGATTTCAACGTAGTCTTGCAGCCTGCAAGATATCCTCTGAAACTTATAGTCATCATAACAAAAGAGCCACGTGTTAAGGCTCTGTCCCGTGCTATCAATGCATAAATATAATTTCATTGTGGAAACTGGTTAGTGAATTGTTGTTATAAGACTCCTGTTGGCCCCTTTGCCTAGCTGTATCGTAGCCAGATTTATTCTACTTCATTTGTAAATATAATTGATTTGGCACATTAAGTGTGCAATCAATTGCTAAATTGCAAGCCAGCCACGATTAATTTGATTTGTTTGAAGTGCAAAGAATAAAGTAATCAAATGTAATCACAGGTTTCCTTACTACCTTCCCTTTTCTTTTCTTTTGAATATAATTACAAGGTTAGTCCATCATTCATTCCACTTTTGCTTACATACTGGCGCTGGGTGTGGCCATTAAGGCAGACTTCAGTTAAAATTTCAATTTCTAATCTCCCGGCCAGACCCCAGTACGTAATAGTTGCTGACCTTGTCGGAATTCTTTGAAAAAAAAAAAAAAGCAAAATAGCTTCTGCTAGCTAGCCTACAGAGTTGAAACGAACTTGGAATAAATAAATTTTAAATTAACTTGATTAAATTAACTCCACAAGACATAATAAAAATACAGGTTGGAAAGAACCGAGGCAAAGATAACAGGTAAAGGATTACTATAATTGTTATACAGTTAAGAATATGTTAGGAATGGATAGGGAAGAAGAAGTGGTTTAAAAATAAGTGATTTGTGTTATTATAACAGCAAATACACTAGAGCACCAAATATTCTTAATTTAACGATGCTAAATAAGCTGCTGTGAATTTCTCGCTTTGAGAGAGAAGCAGCAGAGAGGAGTGTAGGTGGAACCGTGCTGTGTGGCAGGAAGTTGGTAGTTAGGTATTTAAGAAGAACTGCTTTGTAAGTGAGTTATTGCAGTGAAAGTTAGCTAGTGTTATTTGAAAACAGTCACGTCAGTGGAAGTGTGCAATTCCTTTGTCAGTGAACTCCGAAAATTCACGTTTGTTTAAGAATACCACTTGTGGTAACTCCCAGCATAGCGGTCTCGTGTAAGCTTTCTTCCGATCGCCTGGCCTAAGTGTGACGTTATAAGCCCGCCACTCCAAACTCATACCTAGCGATCAGCTGTTGTAACTCGTGCGTGCCCAGACCAATATTTTGAAGCCTTTTGTAAACAGTCCCCACATGAGGTGTCTCATCACAACAAAAAATGCGAGCTTAAGGCAACCGTTTCAAATTACGTTCCAGCATATCGTTCGCTGCCGAGTGAAATTTCATTTCCATTCCAACACCTAACATAATAGTTTGATAGTAAATTGAAAACCCTTTTACAACTTAATTAACATGATGGAGGCTAGGCATACATTTATGTAAATTTCTAAAAGTCAGTCTGGGTAAATTAAATAAAAGTAACGAGTCACTCTTATCCAGTATGCTCTCAGTGCGGAGAGAGAGAGAGGAACTCAAAAATTTTACAAGTATACTATTTTAAATCCAAATTAATAAGAGCATGATTTGATAATCGTGTAAGATATTATTGAAAAGAACCTTTTATTTACAAAGCCAAAGGAAATATATCAAGCCCCCTTTTCAAACCTTTAAACTGATATGGACATTTCAATCTTTGGGATAAGCCCTGCATCATCAGTGTATCTTGCTTGTTATAACATTACTTGCCTATTACTCATTCACACATGTAGTGCAGTAATTTGCGTATGCACTCATGTTCTAGTACTTGTAATGATTTTCACTCACATTATAATATTAAGTGTTTCAGACAGCGGAGTAAGCTTTCGTACCATTCTTGAAAGGAAAGAATGGACAACCATTAAGAAACCTCTGCATTATCGAATAATTTGGGGTGCCAGTTAAAATTACCCACAGATTATCATAACTGTCTCGCATGAGTGGGTTCTTTTAAAAGACTTATGCATGCCGTAAGCCCTAAATCGCAAATTGAGTGCATTCCCAAGACTTCCTCCTTGATGAAAGGAAGCAGCATCACTAGTCCTTAAGAACTAGCCACCCATGAGTGACAGCAAAAGGGATTTCCCCTTCCACAGTGCCACTAATCTGGAGCACTGTCAACGAGTAGCGAACTGAAGTGTTTATCTTTCACTTTTCCTCTTACTTATTGCTTGCTCTCTGCCTTAGGCAGAGTGCCATTTCCTTCGGTACAATTGGGTCTTAATGCACCTTAGTGTTGTTCCTTGGAATACACTGGCACTCTAATGCCAACCAGAGAGAGTCTTGTGTGACTAAGCAACTGCACCTGTACCTGAAATACAGTGCCAACAACAGCGTGTCCACCCATAAGGATTATTGCGCCCTCAGGGCAGCTCCATTAGTGTGACCTCTGCACAGCATGCTCAGCCACAGTGACACCTTATTTGGAACACTTTTCCAAATTCCCAGCATCTCCTTTATACGTCCTAACCTACCAGAACCTTGATATGACAGAATGTTACCAAGCCTTCATGAATAATGGGAAGGAGGTGGGTCTCACCTGAAAGGATCTCACCAAGTAGGTAAAAGAACAGCTGGATGACTTACTCCAGAGGGAGAAGCAAGAAAGATAAGAAGAAAGGAAGGAGAGAGAAGAACAAAGGAGGTACGAAGACGCAAGGGAAGAGAAACGATGGCAGTATGAGTTAGCCCTCAAAGAAAAGGAAATCGAGCTGGAGAAGGCTTGAAAGGATAGTGGCGAAGCTCTAGCCCAGCAACAAACCTCTAAACCCACACCTGTTGTGCCAAATCTACCCATATCCAGCATCAATTCTCTGATGCCCAATTGGACGGAGGACAAGCCAGAAGTGTGATTGGAGGAAGTAGAAGCACTCTTCGACAACTACATCACCACCGGGATGGAGAGGGCCTTACTGCTTTCCAAGCATATGGAAGGTAAAGCCAAGGCCACCCTCCTCTTGCTGAATAAGGGTAAGAATGGAAACATGGAGGACGTTTGGAGTGTCATAACAAAAGTCTATGAGATCACCCCAGAGAAATGGCGACGACGGTTTAGAGGCCTTCTCAAGGAAATTGGTCAGTCTTGGGCTGAATGGGCCTATCACAAGACCCAAACTGGTTTGTGCTGGCTTGAGTCCATGATGTGCACAGAGTTTGAGGACCTGTTTAACAGGACCATGCTGGAGGATTTCTTCCAGTGTGCTCCTGGGTCCCTCGTTGTGCGCCTCAACGACAGGCATCCCAAAATCCTCGTGGATGCCTGTCATATGGATGATGATTGGGAGACCTACAGTCTGTCTGCCAGCATGTCTCACTGATGCATAGTGCCACTTCACCTGAAGAACAGACTCCCTACAAAACCTCCAACATGCACCTACTGCAAGAAGGCAGGACACTCCGAAGCTGAGTGCCATTTTAAAAAGGGAGCTAAAAAGCAGCACCTTCCCAACGTAACCCGGAACTCCTCTCCATCCACCTCAAAGCAACTTCTCCTCCCACAGTCACCATCAGTAAACAAGCCCAACCAAAGGGCTCCTGCAGAGACTGTGGTGCTACTGAACACTATAGCGCCAGATACCCTGCCTGCCCAAAGCATGGTACCTCTACCAAGCACATCAACTTGATCAGTGCCACATCCACCACAACCTGACCGCCGGATATTTCTCACCCGAAGAGGGTGGCGACTCAGTCCATCTCAGTGGCACCCCTTGATGGCTCTAGGCTGCCAGTGGATCTGCCAATTATGGTAGACACCTCATCGGATATCTGTCTGATTGACCGGGCCCGAGTGCCAGTCAGTGCCACTGTAGATGAGAAGATTCGTTGGATGATGGCTTGAGTAGAGGATCATACCAAGTCCATTCCCATAGTTGAGCTCCAGGTCATGACACCTTGGGGCACTCAACCTCACTGCATCAGCATGGTGAGTAAAATTAGGCAAATGGAATTTCTGTTGGAACAGGACCTCCTCTGGGGAGGCATTTACTGAGCATCACCTGACTGGAGTGTAGGCACCTTGGAAGGCGTGCCACTGTCAGAAGAATCACTTACCGCCCACTGAAGTGGTCGATGGAAGGGACACTCTCCGTGCAAATCCAGACCAAGTCCTCCCTCCTCATGAAAGGACGGCTGCAAAAAAAGTCCTCCCTCCTCACGAAAGGAAACTGAAAGAACACACAAATTGGTCTAACAAGCAATGCATAATGGACCCTACAACCAGGACTATCTCATGAGGCTTTGACCTCCACCTGAGACAGGAATCTCTGTCTCAACCCAACTCAGGCACACCGAGGAGTTTTGCACCCCCGGGTTCCCTTGTCAGGCACACCTGACCACAAATCTCTGCCAGTGCCACTTGCGAGCCCTGAGCAGTACCACTCTCTGTTCATCTCAGATGTTGAGCCCTTACTAGCCTTGAACCCTGTGCCTGGCCCTAATTTGGTGCCAGAGCCAGTGCCAGATCATGTCACGGATCCTCCTACGGGAGGTCTGCCCAACTTACCTGAGTTGATCACCGCTAATTGTGAGCCTCCAGTACCCGGTGATTCTTCTCCCTCATCACATCCGCACTCAGAGTATGAAGCTCTGGCAGACCTTACTGCTATATCTTCTTTGCTCGACCAGGAACTGGCCTGCCGGGATGCAGACGTGACTGCCTTTGCTCTGGTTGTTGCAATAGCTGAAGAGGGAGCCTTCCAGTAACCCCTAGGGTTACCCTTGATTTTGCTCTCGACAGCCCTTCTGACCTTTCCCCAGAATTGGTGCCTTCATCACCTCCTAGGACTGTCGTAGATAAACCTTTGGGGACCTGAAGAAGGAGAAGATGGGGCAGAAGAGATCCAATTAGTCTACTATGAGCCACAAGCTCTCCTTGGCACTTGTGTCTCATTGGCACAGTGCCTCCCCATCACAGAGTGATCCTGGCACCTACCCAGAGGAGGTGGCTTGAGTGATCTCTGCTTAAGTAACATCATCATAATATCATCTTAACATCCTAGGGCAGATCTTGTGATTAGTAAGAGTAACTTGGTAAGTATAATAGGAAGAATTTTGTGAATCAAGTGTTGTCCATACTACAGCTAGGTGCTACTGGCATGCTTGGTACAATGCATCAATTCAGTAGAATATCCCAAATAATCATAAGCCCTAAGGAGGTTGAAGGTTGCCTCTCTCTTTAGTTATTACCCACCAAGTCAACTAAGTTGAAATAAGTTAGAACTGCCTTCTAGCCCTGCAAGCTAAAGGACAGGCCCTAACACTTATGCATTTTGTTGTAGTCATCAACCATTCAGGTTGCTTATTTCCTAACATGTGTGTATTACTCTAAGAAATTGTTTAATCTGTAATATTATTGAATTGTAGCTAGATCATTGTCCCTTAAGTTGGTGCTACAGCAGTGTGATAACAGATCATGTTAATAACAAGATGCAGTTTCAACTGTAGCACTTGCCTCGGAGTAAAATTTCACTGTCATCAGAGACAGCAAGTAGATATCCATAAACACCTTTCGAGCAGTGTTAGGATTTTCTTTATTAAGTAAGTTAGGAAGCTTGTATCCCCATCCTAGCCATAAGGTAGGTCACCTCTGTCAGCTGCATTACAAGGGCAGAACCATTCAGGGAGGGGAGTAAAGTAGTCGAGATGAACAGCTTGCTTAGTACAGTCCTCCACACCCAAAAGGGAGTGAATGCCTTCTCAAGGGGGGAGCTATTATAAATATTTGCTGTTCTAGTCTCTCCAGGCTTTTAACTTATTTCCCAGTTTCCTTTGAAGCTAGAGCAGCCAAAGTGGGACCAGATTAATTGTCTCCTGACCCCCTTAGCAGTACAATGTAGGGATGTTTGTGAGAAAGAAGCAAGACTAAGGAATAGGCTGATTAATCATGGGAGTGAATGGGAATGCTAGATTACTCTTTAAATATTCTGTCCCCATGATCTGTTTCTCTGTGAATCTTTCTTGCTGGCGTTAATTGCTTTTCCAGACCTGTTGGTATGTCACCCACTCTGCGAAGCCAAGGGAGAACCAAGAGACCTGAATTTGCTCTCACTCCACCTCCAGCCTCCGAGACAGAAGGTTGTTTCATCGCACCTGCTTCTTAGGTGCCCTGCTCTTTGTCCACTGGTTGACAACGTGCTTGTAATTGTTAACGACAGACAGACTGGATCAACCTCATTGCAACTGAGCTCACTGCACAGATGTTACCAATACTGGTTATCTTGCCCCCTGGTGTTCTGCAACCTGCAAACTTGTGACCGATTGCCTTAGAAGATTTCAACTTAGTCTTGCTGCCTACAAGGTATCATCTGAAACTGATAGTCATCAGAATCAAAGAGCCATGTGTTAAGGTTCTGTCCGGCGTTATCATTGCATAATTATCATTTCATTGTGGTTACTGAATTATTATAAGACTCCTGTTGGTCTCCTTGCTTGGCTGTATCCTAGCCAGATTTATTCTATTTCATTGAAAATATAATTGTTGTAGCACATTAAGTGTGCAATTAATTTCTGGATTGTGAGCCAGCCAAGATTAATTTGATTTGTTTGAAGTGTAAAGAATAAAGTAATTAAATATAATCACTGGTTTCCTGGCGACCTTCCCTTTTTTTTAATATAATTGCAAGGGAAGTCCATCGTTTCTTCCACTTTTGCTTATGTACTGGTGGTTGGTGTGGCCCTTAAGGCAGACTTCAGTTAAAATTTCAATTTCTAATCTCCCAACTAGACCTCACTATGTAATAATATATATATATATATATATATATATATATATATATATATATATATATATATATATATATATATGTGTATATATATATATATATATATATATATATATATATATATATATATATATATATATATATATATATATATATATATATATGTGTGTATATATATATATATATATATATATATATATATATATATATATATATATATATATATATATATATATATATATATATATATATATATATATATATATATACTTTTTACACACACACACACACATATATATATATATATATATATATATATATATATATATATATATATATATATATATATATATATATATATATATATATATATATATATATATATATATATTCACAATAATGAAGCAACAAATATCGTTTAATATGCCATTCACTATGCATCACAATAGCTAACTGAGCCATGAAGATAAAGATCTATAATATATATAAAAATATATATATAAAGTTGAAAATAATAATTTCAATATATATATAGAGTTAAAGATCTATCGAAAAAATATGCAAAGTTGAAAAATAAGAATTTCAACTTAACGAGGTTCTGTGCTCTTAATCCCCAACCGCAAAGAATGAAAAACTTTAACACGTTCGGAGAACTTCGAGATCGAAAATAGAAAGGTTTCTCGTATTCCATACCCTGGGGAATATAAAATCCGGCATATTTCACGTGGAACAAAATAGAAATTCTGATTTAAAAATAAGAGATTTCCAACGGCGCTGCCGCTAGGTGTCACTCTTTGAGCCATGAAGGAGGTCAAAAGCTTATTCCCTTTTCTTTCAGACTTAAAATCTGATTAACTATTTTTATTCCGCTTTTTACTGATGTTGACTGAAGCAAGACTTTAATGAGATTACGAGGATTTATTGCCCAAACACCAGGTGGGAAAGTTAGGCATGATTTCATTTTTGAGTGTAAGTAGGGGTCTCTCTCTCTCTCTCTCTCTCTCTCTCTCTCTCTCTCTCTCTCTCTCTCTCTCTCTATTTGTAATCCCGAGTAGATTTATATGTAAACAGAAACTTTCGAATAAATATGAAGTGTATCAAAATTCATTTGCTTAACTTTCAGGAAATGTGCTAAAATGCTTATATTTCCCCTCCTCAGCATTTCCACTTTTCTTTCAATTTCTCGTATCCAAATATATTTTTCCTCTCATAACTTGCTGATAATTCTTTTGGTTTTCGATCTCCACTTCAAACAGACCAACTTTTACTCTTAAGGGCTAAAGTTGTCTCATTACAACTCGAAACTTCCAAGAAATTCGGCTGTTCAAAGTCTTTCAAGTGAGGTCATTACCCAAAGACGTTCTGAGGTCACTTTTTGATCTCAGTGAGAGAAAGCCTTGCCTTCAGGTCCACTAACGTTGACAGAGAGAAGAGAAGGAAGAGAATGGCTCCTTGATGACTGGAATGAGAAAGAGAGAAGAAAATGTGTACCACACAATGTTGTAATAAGGGGGTATATAAAGAAGGCAAGAAAAATGTAAGTAAAAAAATAAAAAACTAAAAGATAGAATAAAGTAAAGAAAATAGGTTGCAGAAAAAATTAAGTAGCAGTGCATAGTAACATCTGACTCAGAAAAGGATTGTTCTTCAATGATCTGAAATAAATTAAGAAGTAAAAACGTCATTAGTTTTTAACCCTAAGAATTTCCGCGTGAAAATGAGTAAATTCTGTTTCTGTTGACCCGGAAGGAAACATATTCTGCAGGACAAATCAGGCATCTCTTTGCTACTGCTGAAAGGACGGAATCTGTTGACGTCTATAGACTGCACAATGCAACTGAGTTTGGGATCAGTGACTGACATCACAGCAGCTATGGTTATCGGTGTAGTACAATGTTTTACTAAGGGTCTTGTATGTCGATGAATTTTTAATTTAAAATATTTCATTACTGTTAATCTGTTTATTATGTATCTAATAAATTCTTTACTTGAAACACATTTCCTAAATGCTCTACTTAGCTTTTGCTAACAACTGAATTTCCATTACGACTTTCATTCGCTCAACAGTTACTCGCTGAAAAAAATAATGGTGAATAATTAATTATGACCTCTTTTCCTTATGTAAATTTATACTCCCAATTTATATCACAAATAATGAAAACTGCATAACTGTTTTTTATTCTGTTGCTCGAAATCCCCAGACAGAAAAAGGGCACATGAAACTGAAAAGGCAGCCGGGTATTACGGTAATATCACGGTCATATCACTTAGGGGAGAGGCAAATGATGCTGTTCTTGACATTCTAAAATGACCATTCTTCTTTTGTGGACAGCCATAAAAGAGAACGCCATCTGGAAAGGTCTCCTTTCACGCCAATATACCTCAAAGATATGTGGCTCTGTGCATAAAAGTTAATGGACTTAAAAACGGGAATAAAGTCAAGCGGAAAATGCCTGACCTCACCAGCAAGCGTCGCAGAGCTGTACAACCGACTTTGTTCAGGAGAAATGCAAAGAGGTCTTTGTTCTCGAAAGTTCGAGACCGCTTAAGAACTTTGTCATATTTTGCACGACGGAAGACTTCACTGCAAGTAGGAAATAATAGCTTGCCGTAAAGCTTTCCATCTGCTGGATTGCCATTTTCTGTCGCATTGTTTTGTGCCATTGTTTTCTTTCCGAAGATGAATTAAGCGGACAGAAGGAAAGGTAAATGGGGACAAATAAAGAAAAAAGGAACTAGGCAGTACATCGAAATTCATTACAAGTAAAGGTAAATAGCGACAAACAAAGAAAGAAAACTACTCATTAAATCGAAATCCATTAGAAAAATGTCAAAAGTATAAAAGAAATATTAATACATATTCTTTTGACAATTACTGTTTAGCAGATGAGAAATTTGAGATAAAAAGGTTATAATTTTTATATAATGAGTGTGAAATTACCAAGTGATCGTGAGAAGAAGATATGGACCTTTAGTTCTTCAGCAATTTAGGATGATAACGAGTGAGAATACTGCTCGAAACATGTCCCAATAAAGTTGTGTAAAATGCTGTTCCGGGTTTTGGCCTTCATTGGTGTCCTTACTGATATGCAGATGGCGCTTCCCCGCTGGTGTATCCATATCTATCTATCTATCTATCTATCTATCTATCTATCTATCTATCTGTCTATCTATCTATCTATCTATCTATCTATCTATCTATCTATCTATCTATCTATCTATCTATATATATATATATATATATATATATATATATATATATATATATATATATATATATATATATATATATATATAGTGAAATAATATATAGCGGTTTAGCATGGAATTGAAATCAAAATTCAAAAATGTTAATTATGGATATACATATATATATACAGTATATATGTATATTTATATATGTTAATAGCCCCGGGTTCTGGGGACCATCTTTTATTGGTGTATCTGTTTTTAAGAACGGAATCAATCATCTTACTTCATTAAGATGTCTCTGGTAGCCGTGGTACTTTCTTGGGTCAGCAGAATCCTTCTCGTTTGTCACAACTTCTCTCCTAAGCCTGTCTTTACACAAAGGCCTTCTGAAATGAGGCACTGATATACAAAACTAGACTTTATTTACAAATTTAACGAGAGCGACTCAGCAAAAGCTACGGTCATGAAATGGAGTGATTCACTCCCTCTATCAATGGAAAACTAACTAGAGGAAATGCTGTTTCACAAACAAGCATAGTCATTATTTTATGCCAAGCAATACTAGTGAATAATCCCCTTTTCATCAAGCAAAGGGATATGGTCGTAATGACCACAATAAAAGTCATATCGTATATAACAGGAAAAAAAAACACCACTTCCAAAAAAATCTGTCCTCCCAGGAAGATGTTCAATTCCTGTTGGATGGAACATTTCATTATATTTAAACCTGGAATGAATGTACATACAGTATTCAAGACAGAAATGAAAAAAGTGCAAATGGGCAAATTCACTATGTAGACATCGAATAGTTTCCCTGCTTCCCAACTGGGGGTTTTCCTTCTAAAGTCTGGAAAAAATATAAATGTCACTGTGCATTTTCACTTACTTCTATGGCCTTAAATAAAGTATCTTCATAATGGCGGTTTCTTTAAACACTGCACCAGGCTAAAACACATATCAGCCACTACAGCTCGAGGCAGTCTCCCCATGAGAGTCACTGTTCCTCTCATAAATATCTCATGGGAGATAACACACACACACACACACACACACACATGCACATATCCCACCGGAACTTGGGCACTTCTAGCACATCAGTTCAATGCCCTATCATGCCGTTTCCATGTGCTTGGACCATGATCAAATATTACTCTTGTATCCGACTGAGCAAATTCCAATGTCAGCACAAATGCACTTGCCGTGAGAGCCACTGACAGGTCATCACATATCTCAATGTTGTCCAGCGAGGACCCAGACTTAATAACTTGGACCACCTACTTCTGGACGTACTCACCCAGATACAATAACTGTCCAATCTAAAGTTCAGTAAGGCCCAACTCCAGAGTCCTGGATCTTCTTGTAAAAGAGCAGATGTAGAAACCTGCAGGTGTACCGTAGATGGCTCCCATATCTAACTTGTATAAGTTGAGGCTCATAGAAGACATTCTGAATAGCTCTGCTGTGAGGATGTGGTGTCTAACGTAAGTCTGTCATATCGACAGTCAACTCAAAAGGTAACTAGTCTACTCACTATGCCATATTATTACTGAACTATTAAAACTACTAGGGGAAAGGTCAGATGATAAAAATGTGAAACAATTCCAAGTTGCTAACTGGAATTTTCACAATCAACCCACTATCAGGTACGCTAACTCTAAGATACTATCCATACAAATTCTTCCCAGTGAAAATTACCCAAGAAACCTACTAATACACTGAATTCATTAAAGGCAATTCTAAACCCTAACTGATTTACCCAAATCTGTAATAGATCAGACAGATTCTGTCCAATACACTAAATACCCCCGCCCCCGAAAACAAAATCTTAAGTAACAAAACCTTATTCTGTAACTCTATATTCAAAGATATATTGCACCAGACGACTACGACACATCATAATATTCTTACATAATAACACATGGGCCTAACCTCACTACGAAATTAGCCCATGTCACGAGTCAGAAAGCCATGTGAATGCGAACCATTAACTCAAAACAACAAATTACTAACGCCAAATGCGAACAGTGAGGTCCCTAATTGCCGATGCGATCCATGAAAAAAACAATCAAAAAACAAATTCATATATCTATGAAACTCTACGGTATTTTGCACTTAATTTAACTAAGTATTACAACACATAAGAGCAAAAACTGAACTCAGATAATTAAAGATTCCTAAAACTCTACGAACTAACGTCCTCCCCAGTTAAACAAATACAGGTTATGCCCATTTAAAGCCCATTAAAAAAACAAAGGGAGAGGAAAAAAAAGAAAAAGAAATTATCATAACCACAGTACAACCCAGGAATTAACCCATACAATTCCCATTAACCTGTCTTTTTAATTTTAGATATATGTGTCAACCGAGACACACCCGTATATCATCTAGAACAACAAGTCTATTCCCCTTCTTTACTTCTACAACCCGAAAAGGATCTTCAAATTTAGGGCCTAGCTAATAGTTCAACTGATTTCTGACATTTATTTTCACAAAAACCCTATCTCCCAAAGCAATCTTAACTCTATCTGGCTTTGCATTACTCCTTTTTACCATGTCTCGCGTTTTCATTTCAAGATTCTTAGCAAGGCGCGCATATTTCTCCTTTGCGGTGGATACCAGTGATTTGATTGTATCATCACCTGATGGAATAGACAACCAATCGAACGCACCCCATGCTGGGTAACCAAACAGCGCCTCATTGGGAGACATTCCAATGGCATTGCTTACCATAATATTAATACTATGTTGCACCTGTGGAATATGTCGATCCCAATTTGGATCATTTCCCCCCACTGTCATCTGAAGAGCTTCAATGACCTTCCTATTTGCTCATTCACACACCATTTGCTTCTGGTCTATAGGGAATAATAGTGACTTTCCGAATGCCCATTACATCCGCAAGACACTCTAATGTTCTATTCACGAACTCCCGACCGTTATCTGCTATGAGAACCTCTGGAACCCCGTAACGGCAAATATACCCGTTAAAGAATGCAACTCTTCTGCTGTTTTATGCTTCAATGGGAAAATCTCTATAAACCTAGTCAGTTCGTCAACAATCACCAACAGGTGCCTATGGCCATAATTAGATTCACAGAAATTGCTCAACAGGTCCATATGAACTCTTGCTGTGGGTCTGGTAGGAATCAGGAATGAACCCAATTTACAAGAAACGACTCTTGATGGCTTACACGCATTACAAACTAAACAACTTCTCACAAAGTCTTCTACTGAGCTAAGCATATTCTTCCAAAAGAATTGTCCCCATACATTCTGATAAGTCTTCTCAATCCCCAAATGTGGACTGCCAGACCTACCGCGAACAATTTCTAACACCATATGTACTAAACTCCTAGGAACAATTATTTGCTTCATATCACCCTTATCCTCACTATTCCTCAGTCTGTATCTAATCTTCTTAACAAACAAATTACCCTCTAATTCAAGCCCTGCAAAAGGCAGCTTATAACCCTTCCTAACTAATACCCCTCTAAGAAATGCCTTTGCATCTCCCAGAATTTCATCTTCATCTCGCTTAGCCTCTACTAAACTAATATCCCAATCTATGCTATCCACGGATACATAACATACATGAGTATCCTCTTCATCAGCAAAACTTCTACTAAGGGCTTCTGCTACGACATTCTGTCTACCCTCTATATACTTAAGCTTAGCATCAAAATCTCTGATTGTCAAATACCACTGGGCTCTTTTTGGGGAAAGATGTGGCTTTTTAAAAAGATCCAACAATGGCTTATGATCCGTCAGAACCTCTACTTGATTGCCCAATAACAGCATTTTAAAGTGTATCAGACTAGACACCACAGCAAAGGTCTCTTTGCCTACTACCAACCATAGCCGTCAATTACTACCTCGTTTCTTAAACTTCCTACTGTAAAACGCAATCGGATGGAGTCTTCCATTGAACTTCTACATAGGCATGCCCCTATACCATCATAACTAGCGTTTGTTACCAACGTGAAAGGACGTTCCAGATCGGGAAACTTGAGCACTGGGGGATTTACTAAGGCATCCTTGCTCTTCTGGAAGGCTACCTGCTGTTCGTCTCCCCATACAGACTGCACATCATCTCTCGAAACATCTGTCAAGTGAGATCCCAGAACAGAAAAAGTTTCACAAATCTACGGAAAAATCCAGCCATCCCTAAAAAAGACCGAATCTGCTTCTTATCTGCCTCTTATTCTTGGGGGTGGCAAAATCTACAATTGCCCTAACTTTATCATCATTCACTCTACCACCCTCTTTAGAAATGACATGACCAAAATACACTATCTGCCTCTTGAGAAAATTACACTTAGCTAACTTTATTTTCAAACCCGCTAATCTAAGCCTCCTAAAAACCTCCTTAAGAACTTCTAAATGTTCTTCTTCTGAATCAGTGGCAACTAGGATTTCATCCATGTATATAAAAACTTTTTTCCTAACAAGCCATGCAAAACTGTATTCAATAGCCTAGTAAATGTCATCGGACTGCTTGCTAAACCAAAAGGCATTCGTGTGAACTCATAATGCCCCTTTGGCAAACAGAAAGCCGTGTACTCTTGACTCTCCTCGCTAAGTGATACTTACAAATACCCTTGCATCAGATCAATTGAGGAGTAAATCTCCCAGCCTCCAATTTCAATAAATAAATCTGGCAAACACGCTACAAGGTACCGATCAGGGATGGTTTTCTCATTCAACCTCCTAAAGTCTACACAAACTCGGACTGAACCATCCTTCTTGGGCACTGCCAACAACGGAAAATTAAAAGGCGACGAACTGGGCCTGACGATGCCTTCTTCCTCCCACTTATTAACCTCTTGGCCTACCTGTTCCCTAATCTTAAAAGGAATCCTATATGAAGGAACAAAAATAGGCTTAGTTTCATCCTCCAAGTGAACCTTGTGTTCTAACACATTTGGGAATCCTAACTTATCCCCTCTGAGTGCGACTATGTCCGCAAACTCGGCCAGAACATCTACACCGCCTGCATATTCTTTATAATCAGCATTGGCTAACTGATCCCTGAGAACTTGCCTTCTAGCCTGTAACTCTGCTTCTGAAAAACTACAAAAATCCTGGACAATATTCACTGAATTATCTTCATCGACACAGTCAACAAAGTCGATTGCATAAGTACCCTTCTGGTGATTGCGAACTGAATTATCACAATTTAGCAACTCCACCCACATATACCCTGCAGTTGACACCCTATTTATAGACCCCGTGCGCAATACCCCCTTCAGCTTCTTGCTACCTTCACCCACACACATCTGTTGGGATTTATGCCCTCCTTTTACTTGAACTTTCACCATCGCAACCATACCCAGACCAAGCACCACATCATTCGTCAAAACTCCCTTATAACACTTCTCATCCCCTGACACATGTCCCTCATTTACCCCCAAATCCTCATGCATACCCAACCCATCATCATCCACTACACCCCCATATGTCCCCTCATAAGGCACCAACACACCAGGCACTCCCACAGTTATCCCACATACCCCCGTATAAACCGAGATTTCCGTCCCTGACATGCTGGATGATCCAGTAACAAAGTATTTCCTGAAGCACCCCATATATAACCCAAAATGGTTCTGTGAAATCTTTACCCCCAAGATACAAGTCTACATCTACATACCCCAAAACCCATAAGCTATTTGCTTGAACTTCACATACAGCTTCCTTAGCAGGTCTCAAAGAACGGTCGGGAAACATCGATCTGAACAACTCATGATTCATCAAATTATTAGAGGCGCCTGTCTCTACAAAACTCTTACATTTATACCATGTGCAGACCCAATGACAACTGGCTTCGACACTGAGGGTTCCCCTAGAAGTCCTATATCCCAAGAAACACCCTTCCAGTTTTCCTTTACAACTGATCGGTCTTTAGACAACGTCTGCCAATCACAAGATCCCCTAAAAAAATCTGCGTGAGGAACTTTCTTATTTGAGCTACCAAAATTCTGAAATGCAGGCCTACCATTATACCGTCTCCAAGACGGGCAAGACCGCTGAGGATGACCATAACTCTTACAATTGCCACAATATTTAACACGGCCAAATCTCTCAATGTGTCCCTGCATATTACAATTAAAGCGACGAACCCGTGGGATCCAAGAACTTAAGCCAGCCATTGATCTTTGGCTATTCAGACTTTCAATGAAACCCTTCAGACCACGGGCTGGATCTCCGCATCCTACACAACCATAGGCTGATCTTAGGAATCTCTGATCATTATTTCCTCACCTCATTTTTGCAGCTTTCTTCTTTGTAAGTAAATCCGTTAACTTATTCTTGGCTGATCACAAGTGCAAAAATTCCTAAGTCCTGCGAAAGGACACCCCTTACAAATAAAACCCAAGGAAAGACAATTTCCCCAGAAGGAATTCCCATACAACAAGAAACCTAAAATGTTAATTCCCTTTACTCTAACAATTAATTCCCAAACTCAAAAGAAAGTACTAAGCCAACTCACCATTAAATCCCAAAGTTAATTAAACTAACCATTAAATCCAACATTAATTAAACCCTTAATTAAATTCAAAATTAATTAAGCCCAAAAGTAAATTCACAATTAATTAAACCCATAATTAAATTAAGTCCATTACTCAAATAAACCCCATAATCAAATCCAATGTCCCATGGGAAAAATAAATGCTGGTTGATTTGCCAAAGTCTGCCGAGCTCACTTTTCAAGGTTAAAAAAAAAAAAAAAAACAGTCATTCTCTGCAAGTAAAGAGAATGGGAATCCATTCTCCCGTATAGAAAATGGAGCTCGAACAGATGGACGCAAGAGAGAGAGAGAGAGGGATAGAGAGAGAGAGAGAAAAGAATTCATCCCCCTCACCCCCTCAAAGCAACATCCCACTCTCCCTATCCTCCCCCCCAACCCCAGGTATGCTGAAGCACACAGAAAGAAAAAGCGCTGAGCTCACACTTCGAATACACGTCCACCCCTCTTGTCGCCAAAGCACAGATTGCTGAGTCACCTTATAGCAACCGCACCCACTTTACATACATGCACTTATGCACCCGAAATAACACACGTACATATGTAAAGCCCCTCTTACACGGGTCAAGTAGAGAGGCAAGTCAAGTGAGCAAGTGGACTACTTCTCTTTTGAAGGCAAGTAGCATAGGGCAAGTGCTTGTATACACGAGGCAAGTGACTCAGGCAACTAGCCTCTCAGTTTGTGCTGTGCATTTGGAGCATCCACATACGTTCTTTGTTTTACAATGGATCTTACGAAGACTGTAATTAAAAATGTGCCCAAGTTATTGTATAGTGATATGTTAGATATAATTGAGGAGGAGGTTACTCAAGAAAAGCGAATTTGGGTAAGGGAGGGAGTGGATAAAAAGGAGAAATGAACATGGGGCTTCAGCAACTCTTTTAAGAGAGCTGTATTGTTAAGATCCCAGTGAATAGAGATCCTGCTTAAGGATGTCCCCAAGAATTTTTGATAAGCTACTTAATGCAGTTGGCCCGGAAGATACACAAAAATGATACCTTGATGAGAGATGCATTACCAGCTAAAATCAAATTAGAGTTAACACTCACATATCTAGCAACTGGATACTCATTCAGAAATCTGCAGCACCACTTTCGGGTTTCAGTTGCTTCAATTTCGAAGATTATCCCAGAAGTTTGTGACAATTTACAACAAGCTGCATGAATATATGAAGGTAAGATACGCAAAATGAAAAATTTAAGTTTTATTATGCCCTTTTTTTACATCTTGTTTGTATCATGATTTGCTCTACCTTATTTTTGAAAAATAAATTACTTTTCTAGAACAGAAATAAAAATTATATTTTCTGTAACAAAATAAATTTTTACTTAAAACAATAAAAAAGAAATAGTGCTATAAACATTATATGCTTCAGTATAAAATTGTTGTTAACTTGTTGCAAAATGCATTTCTGCTCTGGGACATAAATAATCTTTCTTTGTTACAAAGTAAATAATTTTTCTATTAAAAAAATGAGAACATTCCTTTGTTACAAAAATAAGTTTCTCCTCTTTCCAAGAATCAGAACGGCTTTATTTGAAATATGTATAAACACTTGCTGTAAAATCTGTTCTTAAAAAATAAAAATCTGCTCCTTAGCATTAAAAAGAGAAAAATAATTTTAGTAATTCCTTTAAAATAAGTGAAAATATTTACTTATTTCATGATTTACTAAAGTAATGAAGTTTAATAAAAAATAAAAAGAAAAAAAAATAACTAGAGCACCAGATCTACATTACAACATCGCCAAACTCACTGAGGCTTGAAATGGCTCTAGACAGGGTCATGAAGTCTTGTGGTTGTTCAATGTTTTGGGTAGGAAAGGAAAGAGTCGTTGAATGTGGGTGACTCTCTGAAAATGACTGAGCAAGAGAAACTGCGCGAGAATTGGCTATAGTGTCTGCATAGCCTGAGCAAGCAAGAGGAATGGGCAGGGGAAACAGAAGTTGGAGGTGGTGTGGGAGTCGAATTAGTAGACGAAAGTGTAGCGAGCCTGTACTTTGTCAAAACCCGTTGCACTTCCTCCTGCGCCAAAATGCATTGTTGAAGATGTAGTCTTCTTAACTGAAGTACAATGTGATTTCCAAATGTTTGATACTCATCTTCAACTTTCTTGGGACTATTGATGGTTTCATTTAGTTCTTTCAGCTCCTTTATAGCTGCTGTCACTTCAGTGATTCGTTTCCTTGATTTTGGTTTCGGCATAGATCTTGCTTGATTTAAATTCTCCTCAGTGTTTTCAGATTGTAGGGAATGCGCAGAATGCTGAGCAGAATCACCTTCTAGATCAATTTGATTACCACTGTAATCCTCCTGTACTGTATCAGCGGAAGTATCCTACAATAAATGAAGTTCGACATTAATTAAATAAAGTTCGACATTAATTATATGTCCATGAGAGCACTTTTGTTCCAATATATTTCGATATGCATGTTCCACAAACACTCATGCTCCATATACAATAGTACAAACTTGTATGTTACATCTTCAGTCCACTTTGAGGGCATTTCTGAATATATAAAACAAAACGATGAGTAAAATAAAATTCCGGTACTATTCAGCACAGCGTCTGTCCTGCAACTGAGCTGGAAATTCAAGTGCATGTTCACACGAGTCAAGTAGGTAGCAAGTAGCTTGCCAGTGGTGAATGGAGGGGAAGCAATTTGCCTCAAAATAAACCTCGTGTCTATTCACTTGACTTGCTCTTCTGCTTGACTGTCAACTTGCTTCTTACTTGACTTGCACAAAATATTGATCAAGTGTAATGTTTACACACGTCAAGTTACTTGAAGCAAGTTACTTGCACACTTGACTTGCCTCTCTACTTGACCCGTGTAAAAGGGGCTTAAGTATAAAAACAAGGAAAAAAAGGTTAAAAAAACACTGGTGTAAGAAATGTTTACACACAGTAATTCAACAAATATCAAAGTAAATTACTATCCAATTATCAAAGTCCCCAGAAATAATACAATAAAATACTCCCCTTTACTAAACCCTAAATGCCGATGCGAACTGCCAATTGCTATATATATAAAAAAAAAAACAAAGATATGAAACACAATCAAAATTCAATTGCACTGCTCATAGTACTGTGAAGCAAGCAAGACGCTCCGTCCA
Source organism: Macrobrachium rosenbergii (assembly GCF_040412425.1). Lineage (NCBI taxonomy): Eukaryota > Metazoa > Arthropoda > Malacostraca > Decapoda > Palaemonidae > Macrobrachium > Macrobrachium rosenbergii. Next base: position 7,526,930 of record NC_089763.1, on the reverse strand, counting down.
AACTAATGACATCACTGACATGTCACTCAGGGGATGATGTCACTACAGCCACCGCCTCTAAAAAAATTAGTTGCAGTGTAATGAAGTCTAATTTTGACATTAAAATAACAATGATAAAAAATAATAATACTTACGCACGCCTCTGTTTAACTGCGTGTGAATCTCTCTCACCAAAGACACACACACACACACAGAGAGAGAGAGAGAGAGAGAGAGAGAGAGGAAGGAGGGAGAGAGAAAAAGAACAACACACTCTCGTGCATATTTTCGCGTGTTTTAGCACACACAAGCAGTCAAAATACTGCAATTACTTTACATTATACACATTAATATATCCCTAAACACACCCCAATATGAATTAACGCCCTATTAATGCCCATATTAAAACCCTGCGCCCCGTGACGCATTATTAAACACACAGAGTTTACACCCGAGAAAAAAGTGACTCGCCACGTCTAGCTCGACAACAACTCCTAGCTGAATCGCTGAACCCAACAAAATCCTATTCTGAGATGCCAATACTAGAATTACTAAAATGTGTCGCTTCGGAAGCGTAACCCTAACTATATATTCATCTATCAATGTCTAACACCGCTGCCAACCACTGTTAATAGCTCCGGGTTTTGAGAGCCATCTTTTATTGGTGTATCTGTCTTTAAGAACGGAATCAATCATCTTACTCCATTAAGATGTCTCTGGTAGCAGTGGCATTTCCTTGGGTCAGCAGATTCCTTCTCTTTTGTTAAAACTTCTCTCCTAAGCCTATCTTTACACAAAGGCCCACTGAAATGAGACACTGATATACAAAACTAGACTTATTGACAAATTTAACGAGAGCGACTCGGCAAAAGCTACGGTCATGAAATGGAGTGATTCACTCCCCCTATCAATGGAAAGCATAACTAGAGGAAATACTGTTTCACAAACAAGCATAGTCATTATTTTATGCCAAGCAATAATCCCCTTGTCATCAAGCAAAGGAATATGGTCGTAATGACCACAATAAAAGTCATATCGTATATAAGAGTTAAAAAACACCACTTCCAAAAAAATCTGTACACCCAGGACGATGTTCGATTCCTGTTGGAGGAAACATTTCATTACATTTAAACCTGAAATGAATGTACAATTGCGCTATTATATATTGCATCACTTTACGAAATATATCGTTTGGATCATATTTCTTTTTTTATAGTCCATATTTTAATTAGTTTGAGATACTTTTTTTAAAACTTGAAAAGAGGAATCAATTACAGCGAGTAAAAAATAAAACTGCACTAAAATTCCTCTTCTGATGCTGGTTTTTAAGCATTTTTTCCGAATTATTTTGAAATATTCCATTATGTTTAGATAGGAACAGAACTACCAACTGTGATCAGCTTGCCATCCATTAAAAGAGATATCTGTTACAAAAACATTATTTTCTGCAAATAAAAAAAAAAAAAAAAAAATTGGGCAGTGTTTGGCATATATGATATTATCAGATTATCATCTGGTTAAAAATCTCACGTGACCAAATAAGATATAGTAGTTAATAGAAATGTTATATAAGCTATAACTTCCATTCTATGACTAAAATATAGTTCGATTGACTAACAGGATTTGGGCTGCACTGAAGTAGGCGGTTCGGTAGGCACGCCTGCAATGTCTATTTTGGATGCGCTATAAGTTGTAAATTACAGATTGCCAATTTCCTTTTTTATATCATTCCAAACGTAGAACTGCAGGCATATAATCTTTTTACAAAAATGAAGGAGAATTTAAATATATAAAATAAGGAAACTGGGAACATAGGTTTGCAACTGAATGGTTTAATGCAAAATTGCGGGATAAACAAATTGGTGTGTCGCAGTAAGGAGTGTGACTAAGCATCTATTTCACAAAATGGAAACTTCCGAAAAACAACGAAGAACTTTCAGAATGCACAACAAAAACGTGAGTGCCAGAGATATAGCCAGTGTATTCGGTGTAAACAAAAGCACTGTTACTAGGTGGATTCAAAGTCATAAAGAAACACAGATGCTTAATTAAAGACAAACCGAGGTTAGGACGACCGCCCTGCGCCATAGCTGACAAGGATAACAAAATAGTTGAAGCAGCTCGACAACAACCAATAATTACAGCTGTAATTATTAAACACCAAATTGGGTGTGATGCAGGTAATAAGGAAAAGATTGCATGCTTCAGGCATACACCATAGAGCACCTGCTATCAAGCCTGGATTATCTCAAGCACAAAGATGAGAGGTTGGGTTTTGCTCTAGAATACTACGCTGCTGATGCCGAGTTCTGGAGCAGTCATTTTTTGCAACGAAAAAAAAATTTCAACAGATACTCATGGAAGAGCACACTGCTGGCGCTTGAACAACACAAGGTAATAAATCTTGACTGTTTATGTAGAAAGAAAGAAATTAAAGTCATCTTTATATTACTTACATATACTGTAATTATTAAGTAATAGGCCTAGGACTAGAGCTCAAGAATAATTTCTCAGAACTAAATTTCAGCCATCAGTTATGTATATATATCTATATATTACATACATATATATGTGTGTGTATTTATGTATGTATATCCTTTCCCAATGCAGGTATGATGAGAATGTGTCATGAAGTCGAAGAAGAGCGGACGTATTACAGTGGGACTCTGGGGATGGATGTGTGGCAGTGGGCCAGGTGCCTTAACCAGCATAGATACACGCCTGAATGCCGAACAATACGTTGATATTTTGCAGAATGATTCCATCAGTTCACTGTTTTTTTAATTCCCGAACCCGAACCCACTTTCATTGGAATGGATAATTCCTCAGTCCACAGCAGTAGCACCGTCAAGAACTGGTTTCGAGAGCACCCGGAAGTCAAGGATTAACTGGCTTGCGAAATCCCCGGACCTTAATCCAATTGAAAACCTTTGGTCACTCATGGTCAGGAGTTGGGATGACCGGCAAAGTAAGACGAAAGATGCCTTGATATCACATGCCATGGAGATCTGGGAGTCACTTAGGCCTAGAAGGGATGGTGACAACATATGCGAGAGCCTAGTGAAGTGAATGCCTATACACGACTGAACAGAGTTATCGATGCTTCAGGGGGTTATACAAAATATTAGGATGTAACACTGACGATGGCTTGACAAGCAATATTAAAGTAATAAATACTTGTTTAATAAATGGAGTATTTATAATCACTGTTGTTTTTTAATTATGTTGAAAAGGATACATTCACTTGTCATTTAATGATGCTCTTTATATATATTCAGAAGGATTTGTTAAAGTTATGTTATTTATATTTTTACTGTATCAAAGTTTTTAATGTTACGTTACAGTTCGACATTCTACCCGCTGTCAGTTATCTACTGCAGCATTGTTGATGTTAATTATATATATAATTATATTAGTAATTTGTATTTTTCTGTTTTACCTTACTATGCAAAGTATAATGTTTCTCGTTTAAGGAATGAAAAACTCAGACCAAATGGACAAGTCATTCACCTCGTATGATCAATTGTATACTTGTATAACTGTTGTAAAAGCAAATATCATTGGTTATGATGATATACTATCATATAAAAGCCTCTTGACAAAAATATATGTAAATTATATGATACTCCCTTTTCAAGGAGCAGGTGAATATTAGTAGGCTTAGCCACACATTGATAAGTTATTATTCATCTTTCTATATTTTTTCATATGATAAATACACAAAAGGTAAGTAATGAATATTTTGTTTATCACTCTGCATTCGCAAAACATGCAAATTTTCTGTGATAAAATAAAAACGCTGTCCAGATTCCGGCAAAATTATGTAGGCTGAGGTACACAAAAATTCTTTTCTTAAGGAAAAAAAACCATAACCAATGAAAGAACAATAATCATGTAAATCTCCTTTATATGAGAATAATATAAAACTCAGATAACAGATTATTAATATTAATTTGCTAGTTACTGAGAAACTGTCACCACGGCGCATCAACTGTGCATTGAATGGCAGTCTGTGCGCCTGCGCCACCGGGCAAATAGTTGCCAGATACCTCTCGTTGAATATCCTAGCTATAAGCCTTATGTCCGAAATATTAAGGCAACTGATTCAATATTTTGTAACGCAATTGTACATATTCACGATAGAAATAAAAAAAAAAAACTGCAAATGAGCAAAATCACTATGTAGACATAGGGTAGTTTCCCTGCTTCCCAACTGGGGATTTCCTTCTAAAGTCTGAAAAAGATATAAATGTCACTGTGCATTTTCACTTACTTCTATGGCCTTAAATAAAGTATCTTCATAGTGGCAGTTTCTTTAAACACTACACCAGGCTAAAACACATAGCCTCTACAGCTCGAGGCAGTCTCCCTGTGAGAGTCACTGTTCCTTTCATAAATATCTCATGGGAGATCGCACACACACATGCACATATCCCACTGGAATCTGGGCACTTCCAGTGCATCGGTTCAATGTCCTATCATACAGTTTACATGTGCTTGGACCATGATCGAATAGTTCTCTTGTATGCAACTGAGCAAATTCCAATGTCAGCACAAATGCACTTGCCATGAGAGCCACTGAGAGGTCATCACATATCTCACTCTTGTCCAATGAGAACCCAACTTAATATATATATATATATATATATATATATATATATATATATATATATATATATATATATATATATATGTATATATATATATATATATATATATATATATATATATATATATATATATATATATATATATATATATATATATATATATATATATATATATATATATATATATATATATATATATATATATATATATATATACATATATATATATATATATATATATATATATATATATATATATATATATATATATATATATATATATATATATATATACATACTTATATATACATATATATATATATATATATATATATATATATATATATATATATATATATATATATATATATATATATATATATATATATATATATATATATGTGTGTGTGTGTGTGTGTGTGTGTGTGTGTGTGTGTAACTGGTCACAAAGGTGACCTGTGAAAAGAATGTATCAGCCTTTCGTGAGATCATATGACAGAACACAGCATGTAATAAAATGCTTAATTGTCGTTCGCATACCGCAAGAATTCAATGTTCGCAGAAAACTCTTGCTGGTAAAACACGTGGAGTAGAAATGCGATTTCAGCTTAGAACATTCTAGAAGGTGATCCGGTTATAGATCCGGATTTGAAGAGAATATCAATGCATTTTTTCCCCTGGTTGAGTGTGTAGGTACGTGTGTGACCAAATACCTCGTGACACCTTCTTTCACAGAAGGCGTGTCTTTTGTTCACTGAGCTTGAGCGATGTCACGAGAGTGTGTTCATATGTAGGTTGCAAAACCCATATACTGGGAGCGTTTCATAGAATGAGTGGGCAATACGATCCGTTCTGGGTATAATTAACATGTGAAGTGTGCAAAAGGGAAGCACACAGATGGAGTCTGTGTTCCAGAGGACTTTCGTGAAGTGACTACAACTCATAAAACATTTTAGATTTTTCTCACAGACTCTGGAGAAAGACTTTATGCCTGTTGCAGTGAAATCTTGTGTTTCTGCATTTTTTTACATTTTCTGGTTTTTAATATAACGCTTGTCTCTTACAGGTATTTCTTCCTTTTTCTCCACGATTCTCTTCAAGAAAGGGAGTGGTGTGACACTGAATCATATATGAAATGACCTTTATAATGTATTGAGTGACCTTTTATGATTTGGATGACAGATGGGATATTTTTGTATTTCCTTAAATAATTGTGTGTCTATGTTTTGGACCTTCATCAGAAGGATTTCATAGTTATGTTGAAATATACGATTTCATCCTTTCGTAGCTTATTCGAAGTTATTTTTGTTATTTTTTGTTAATAAAGTTTTTACTTTTGTAACCTAGTATCTCATTCCAGTAGACCTTAGAATTTAGTTAGGGGCAATGAATAACTTTTGATGTGAAGATGAGAGATCAGCTGACACAGCAAGTCAGCTCTCGCTACCATACATATCTCGGGAAAAGCGAGATACCAACCTCTGTTCTTAAAACAGAGAATTAACTAAAATATAGGCCTATAACAGTTGGTGGCAGCGGTTTAAAGGAGTTAACAGAGTTAGAATGGGTTAGATAGTCAGATAATTGGATAATTAGGTATGTATACGCTTCCGAAGAGACATAATTTAGTGTTAGCATCTCAGAATAGGATTTAGTGGGGGTCAGCAGTGTTAGACGTTGCTGTAAGGCGAGCGTCTCTTGCAAGCTAGTGTTGCTTGAAGAGTGTTTTGTGCGTGTTTAATAATGCGTACGAGTTGTCAGTAAAGGATAAATAGGGCATTATATCATTCGGGAGTGTTTAGGGATACATCGGCGGGTATAATGTGAAGTAATGGCGGTATCTTGACCGCTTGTGTGTGTTAAAACACATGAAGACGTGCGAGTATTTCTTTTTCCTCTCTCTCTCTCTTTCCTTGGTGAGAGAATTCGCGCGCTGCTAAGCAGAGACGTATGTAATGTTAGTGTTATGATTTTTTTTTGGTTGTTACTTTAATGTGAAATTGTCCTTTTCGTTGTGATATAACAGATGATAGGGATAATTTTGAGCTTTTTTTTTATTGTGTTGTAACTGATGGTCAGTTGCAGCGGTTGTGTTACGTCATCACCTCAGTGACGTAGTAATTGCGTCATGAGTTTGGGCGGAGCGTCTTGCCTTCTCTGCCACGTCTATATGAAGCGTTGTGTGCGTGTCTCAAGTCTTTTGTTTTTTTTTTTTTTGTATAGCATCGGCTGTTCGCATCATCGTTTAGGGTGTAATTAGGGCAGTATCTTAATGTTGTTTTGTTTCTGGGAACTTTTGTAATTGGGTAGTGTTTTGTTTGATATTTGTGAATTACAGGGTGCAAACATTTTTACACAAGTGTGTATACATTTCTTGGTATTTTTTTAACTGCTCTTTTTCTCTTATTTTTTATAATTACACACGTACATGCGTTATTTTGGGTGCATATGTGTGTGTAGGTCAAATGTGTACACGTGTAGTGTATGTGGATAGAGCGGTTGCATTTGCTTGAATGGCATTCTCTGCTTGGACAAAGGAGGAAGTGTGCATCCAGAAGTTTTTGCCTTTCGAGACAGAGTGAGTCTCTGAGGGTTTGGCGCTAAGCAGTTTTTCTATAGGCGCCATCAGGCCTGGGATGAGGATTGAGGCGGTAATAGGGAGGGGGATTTGTTGCTTGTAGAGGGTGGGAGACGAATTTTTCTTCTCTCTCTCTCTCTCTCTCTCTCTCTCTCTCTGCTTCAGAGGTGATTCCCATTCTTTTTTGAGTTCTTTTTGTAGCTTGGCGTTGGAAGAAGTGAACTTGGCCTCTTTGACTGACTAAAGAGAAATCAGCTGTGCGCGTAAACAGCACTTGTGTTTTTTTTTCTCCATGGAACTTGGGCATTTAATTACAAGGGTTAGCTAATTTTGAAATTAATCTTTGGAATTTAGCTTGATGATGGGTTTAATTCATTGGGAATTTATTTAAGGGATTACTTAATAGTAAATTAATTTTTGGGTTTATGTAATTTTAAATTTGATTAAGGGTTTGATTAATTTTTTAAATTTTATGGTGGATTTTGTAAACTTTTGATTTAATTGTGGGTTTTGGGAACTTTGAATTTAATTGTGGGTTTAATTAACCTGGGATTTAATGATGGGTTCTGATTAATACCTTCTTTTGAGTTTTGGAGATTAATTAGTAGAGTAAAGGGATTTAATGTTGTAGTTTTTGTGTTGTATGGGAATTCGGTTAAGGGAAATTATTTTGCCTTTGGATTTTGTTTTGGTAAAGGGTAAACTTTCATGGGACCTTGGGAATTTTTGCGTTTGTGATTAGCCAAGAATAAGTTTGTGAATTTAGGCACGAAGAAGGAAGTTGCAAAGATGAGGGGAGGAAGTAGAGATCAGAGACTTCTTGGATCAGCCTATGGTTGCGTAGGACGCAGAGATCCAGTCCGCGATCCGAAGAATTTTGTTGCAAGTCAGAATAGCCCAAGATTGATGGGTGGCTTGAATTCTAGGATCCCACGGGGTCGTTGCTTTAATTGTAATACACAGGGACACATTAAGAGATTTTGTCGTGTTAATTATTGTGGCAGTTGTAAGAGTTATGATCATCCTTGGCGGTCTTGCCCGTCTCGGAGACAGTATAATGATAGGCCTGCATTTCAGAATTTTGGTAGCCCAGATAGGGACGTGCTTCACGCGAATTGTTCAAGGGGATCTGGTAATCGGCAGACATTGTTGAAAGACCGGTCATTTGTAAAGGAAAACTGGATGTGTGTCTCTTGGGATATTGGACTTTGGGAGAACCTGCAGGGTCGAAGCCAGTTGTAATTGGGTCTGTACAGGGAATAAATGTAAGGGTCTTTTATAGATACAGGAGCTTTGATTAACCTTATAAGCAATGAGTTTTGCAGATCGATGTTTCCCGATCGATCTCTGAGACCTGCACAGCAAGCTGTATGCGACGTTCAGGTAAACAAATTACAAATATTGGGTTGTATAGATATAGATTTATCCTTCGGGGGCAGATCTTTGATGGAACCATTCTTAGTTATAAGGGGATGTGCTTTGGGAAATACATTGTTGCTAGGACATCTGGCATGTTGGAAACGACAGATATCAGTTCATACTGGGGTTTCCGGTATAACTGTGGCGGTGCCAGGTGTGTTTGTACCGTATGAGGGGGCAGACGTGAGTGTAATGAGTGAGAATGTCTCGGGAGTATATGAGGGTCCGGGCCTGAATGATGAACAGGTGCCGGGTAATGTCGGGTGTTATAAGGGGGGTGTTGACTGGTGATGTCGTGCTTGATCTAGGGATGATTGCGATGGTAAAAGTTTGTGTAAGAGGCGTGCGTAAATCCAGACAGATGTGTGTGGATGAATGCAGTGAGAAGTTGAAAGGAATTTTGTGTACGAGTTCGGTAAATAATATATTGAGTTCAGGGGAAACTTGGGTGGAGTTGCTAAACTGTAATGATACAGTTCGCAATTACCAGAAGGGTACTTACGTAATCGATTTTGTTGACTGGGTCGATGAAGATAATTCAGTGAACATTGTCGGGGATTTTTTTTCTTTTTCAGAGGCAGATTTACAAGCTAGAAGGCAAGTTTTTAGGGATCAGTTAGCCAATGCTGATTATAAAGAATATGCTGGGGGTGTAGAAGATGTTCTGGTCGAGTTTGCGGACGTAGTTGCACTCAAGGGGGATAAGTTAAGATTAACGAATGTGTTAGAACACAAGGTTCAGTTGGAGGACAAGACTAAGCATATTTTTGTTCCTTCATATAGGATTCCGTTTAAGATTAGGGAACAGGTAGAGCAAGAAGAAGGCATTGTTAGGCCTAGTTCATTACCCTTTAATTTTCCATTGCTTGCAGTCCTGAAGAAGGATGTTTCAGTCAGTGTTTGTGTACACTCTAGGAAGTTGAACGAGAAAACCATTCCTGATCGCTACCCTGTGGTGTGTTTGCCAGATTTATTTTGTGAGATAGGGGGTAGGAATATTTATAGCTCAGTTGATCTAATGCAAGGATATTTGCAACTTCCGCTGAGCGAGGGGAGTCGAAAGTACAAGGTCTTCTCTTTGCTGAAGGGTCATTGTGAGTTCACACGAGTGCCATTTGGTTTGACAGGCAGTCCGATGACTTTTACTAGGTTGATGAATACGGTTTTGCATGGCTTGTTAGGGGAAAAAGTACATATCTATATGGGTGATATCTTAATTGCCACTGATTCAGTAGAAGAGTTGTCATGGAAGTTTTTAGAAGACTTAGATTAGCGGGTTTGAAGATAAAGTTAGCTAAGTGTAATTTCCTCAAGAAGCAGATGGTATATTTAGGGCATGTCATTTCTAAAGAGGGTGTCAGGGTAAATGATGATAAAGTTAAGGCAATTGTAGAGTTTACTACACCCAAGACTAAGAAGCAGGTTCGGTCATTTTTAGGCATGGCCAGATTTTTCCGTAGATTTGTGAAGGGTTTTTCTGTTCTGGCATCTCCCTTGACAGATGTTCTGAGGGATGATGTGCAGTTTGTTTTGGGAGAGGGATTGCAAGTAGCTTTTCAGAGAATCAAAGATACTTTAACAAATCCCCAGTGTTGAAGTTTCCGGATTTAGAACGTCCATTCATGTTGGTAACAGATGCGAGTAATGATGGAATAGGCGCATGCCTTATGCAGAAGTTTGATGGAAGACTTCATCCGTTTACATTTTACAGTAAGAAGTTTAAGACACTAGTAATGAACGCTTGTGGTCAGTAGTAGATAAGGAGGCCTTTGCCGTGGTCTCATCTCTCGTTCACTTCAAGATGATTTTATTGGGCAATCAACTAGAGGTTCTGACGGATCATAAGCCATTGGTGGATCTTTTTAATAAGCCAGATCTTTCACCAAAAAGAGCCCGGTGGTATTTGACAATCAGGGATTTTGATGCTAAAATAAAGTATATAGAGGGTAGACAAAATGTTGTAGCAGATGTGTTGAGTAGGAGTTTTGCTGATCAAGAGGGTACTCATGTATGTTACGTATCGGGAGATAGCATTGATTGGGATATTAGTCTGGTAGAAACAAAGCAAGATGAGGATGAGATTCTGAGAGACGCAAAGGCGTTTCTTGGAGGGGAATTTGTTAGGAAGGGTTATAAGCTGCCTTTTGCAGGACTTGAATTAGAGGGTAATTTGTTAGTTAGGAAGATTAGATACAGACTGAGAAATAGTGAAGATAAGGGTGATATGACGCAAATAGTTGTTCCCACGAGTTTAGTACCTATGTGTTAGATATTGTTCACAGTAGGTCTGGCAGTCCGCATTTGGGCATTGAGAAGACGTATCAGAATGTACGAGGACAATTCTTTTGGAAGAATATGCCTAGCTCGGTAGAAGATTTTGTGAGAAGTTGTTCAGTTTGTAATGCTTGTAAGCCATCAAGGGTCGTTTCTTGTAAACTGGGCTCATTTCCAATTCCTACCAGACCCGCAGCAAGAGTCCACATGGACCTGCTGAGCAATTTCTGTGAATCTAGTTATGGCCATAGGCACCTGTTGGTGGTTGTGGACAAGTTAACTAGGTTCGTAGAGATTTTCCCGTTGAGGCATAAAACAGCGGAAGAGGTGGCAATTGCATTTTTTCATGGGTATATCTGCAGATACGGAATACCGGAGGTTTTGATTACAGATAACGGACGCGAATTTGTAAATCGTACAATGCTATGTCAGTCAAGCGGATGTAATGGGGATTAAAAAGGTTAATATTATACCATATAGACCGGAAGCGAATGGCCTGTGTGAACGAACAAATAGAAAGGTCATGGAAGCTCTTAGAAAGACCGTGGG
>NC_089763.1:7495521-7510521 GCF_040412425.1 Macrobrachium rosenbergii | reverse complement strand
CCCCTCCCCAGACCCCCACCTTCCATCTTCCATTCCTTCCCCTTTCCGTCCCATCCAGCACCCCTTCCCCTCAACCAACCCCTTCCCCCTTCCCTCCTCTTCCCTCTTCCATCCCCCTCCGATTCCCCTCCCTTCCCCTCTTCCCCCTCCCCTTCCCCGTAAACGGATATCAATGTCGTTAACTACAATCATAAATTGTCTGTCAAAACTAAAAAGTATAAAATAAAAACATATAATTTTTTTAAACATGCTTTTATTAAAATGCACCAAAAAGTAAAAAAATAATCTTTTGAGACACACCAGGATTTCCTTACAATTAATCATGTCTACAAAAATAAAAGTACGGGCCCCAAACATGGAAGGAAATGCTACAAAGAAAGAAATATGTTTTTTTTCTTGTAGCATTTCTTTCCATGTTTAGCACCCACGCTTTTATTTTTGTAGACATGCTTAACTGTAAGGAAATCCTGGTGTGTCTCAAAAGATTATTTTTTTACTTTTTAGTGCATTTTAATAAAAGCATGTTTAAAAAAATTTTATGTTTTTATTTCAGCTCATTCCGTAGTCATCTGTCTCTCTTCTCTTAAAATATATGAGGAAATTTACATATAAAGTAATTTCAGTTACAAACAATTGATCTCTTAACTTGCAAAAACAAGTTCGGTTGCATGCTATATCATTACCTTGCATTTCTCATTCCTAAAGATTAATAGTTTCTCTCTCTCTCTCTCTCTCTCTCTCTCTCTCTCTCTCTCTCTCTCTCTCTCTCTCTCTCTCTCTCTCTCTCTTAGTTTCTATCTTGATCTCAAAATCTTGAAAGCAACTTAACTTTTCAAATGTTTTGTTTGCTGTAACCCAGTAATGGCTGCCAGCATCCAGAGTCAACATAAACTTCCAGAATTACTGGAAACCTTTGAGATACTGAGTTTTCAGGACTTCTGAAAATCTCGGGCCTTTTCTGAATTATCTTATATGTATTTTGTGACTCTTTGCCATTTCTAACACACATACACACACACACACACACACACACACACATATATATATATATATATATATATATATATATATATATATATATATATATATATATATATATATATATATATATATATATATATATATATATATTTTATGGTTTTAGTTAAATATGCTATGAGATAGGTAGCAACAATTTAATGTAATTGCCTTATGATTCTGACTATATATATGGGAAAACGTATAAAAAGATAAACATAGGAGATATTTCATATGAGCATAGGCTCTTGTTACTGAGGGAAATATATGAAACACGTGGGCACATTTAAGGATGTATTTACATAAATGACATTAGTACAGGAAAGAGGAACTCAAGTAGATTGAATGAAACTGGGGAATTAGCCACAGTAGAAGCTTCCACGTATAGGATCCCTCTTAGCAGATTTTAGGGCGTGTAGAATATATATATATATATTTATATATATATATATATATATATGGGGACTATGAAATATTTTCTGTGGTTAAAACAGAATTCCATCAAATATAATTTATAGCAGCAATTGTCGGTTCAAAAGCCAGATGGTGGAATCAGCCTTCACTGATTAAACAAAGAAATATCGTGAAACTTTCAAGAGGTGCTTGTGATTCAGATATTATAGATAAAATCTTCCTCCAACCAGCAATTAAGAAGATTAAATAGAAATTGTCAACTGGAGTGACGTAAAGGCTGACCTATGGACCTTCTGGTATAAATACCACTTTTCTGTAATTTATTCTCGCCTGATGAGAGAGACAGTTTATTTATTTCTGAAATATAGCTGTTTACTTTCAAATATAATTTTGGCATTTTTATGGGCTCTTTATATTATATATCAGATATTATAGATAAAATATATATATATTAAGAAGATAAATAGAAATTATCAACTAGTATATGATATGGACCTTCTATATAAATACCACTTTTCTGTAATTTACACGCCTGATGAGAGAGACAGTTTGGTTTCTGAAATATAGCTTTTACTTTCTCCATTTATTTTTATGGGCTATTTATATATATATATATATATATATATATATATATATATATATATATATATATATATATATATATATATATATATATATATATATATATATATATATATATATATATATATATATATATATATATATATATATATATATATATATATATATATATATATATATATATATATATATATATATATATATATATATATATATATATATATATATATATATATATATATATATATATATATATATATATATATATATATATATATATATATATATATATATATATATATATATATATATATATATATATATATATATATATATATATATATATATATATATATATATATATATATATATATATATATATATATATATATATATATATATATATATATATATATATATATATTCGTCGTCATCGTCTCTATGCTTAGCCAAAATAGGGATCAAACTCTCATTCACCGAGGAGAGGAGGTACCAGGGCCGACCATAGTCAGAATTAGAGGAACTTTTGGGTGCAGCTCTCGCAAGGGGTCAAACCAGGTAGCTAGTTTAGGGGTATCCACAGGGAATTAAAAGATTCAGTGGCAGCTATGTCCCCTTTCAATAAGGACTACTTCTAATAAACCTCCTGCTGTGACCCCGTGTCTACTGGTATCCTTAATGTTTCAGAATGTCATCGAAGATCTCTGTTTTGAATGACCTGGCGTCTGACCCGAGGCTATGTTTAAAGGACATACAAAAGTCCAAATCAAGTCAGTCTCAGCTCAGGTCCCAGTTGGAGAAAACGTTTGTCAATCTACGCCCCAAACCAGGCCTTCTTTGTCTGGGTAATTGCCAGAAACTGGAACAGAGGCCACAAGCGGCCAGGCAGCAAGGCGCCATTACAGTGTTGACGAAGACATGTCCAGTCATCCAGCCATCACTGCAACAGTGCACTTGGAAGGGCTTATCCACGGTACGTCTTAAGTTAACGTTGAGTTACTGTGATATACCTCCAAATGTCCATATTCATTTGTTTACTAGTTATGTAATGGGTGGTTCGATAATTATATTGTAATGGTAATTGGTTTCGAATGTAAATAAACAAGCGAGAGTTCTGTAAATACTTTTCTTTGTATGTATGTAACGAATACGGTTAGTCTCTGTTTAGCCGTCAGTTTGTACAGTAATCTCTTATTAAAGAGACATATCTTTGCTCGTGTTTCTTTGCCAGCCTACAAGAGATCAAACATGGCGCAGTGAGTAGGATCTGTCCTGCTGGTGGAATGATCGTAGTCAGAGGTGATTCAAAATTTAAGATTTGATTGACACGATGGAAGAGCAACTACAACAATTGACGGAGCTGCTGGCGAAGCAAGCGGATATGGCTCAGAAGAGGAAGAACGTTTAGCTACGATGTTAGAAACCATGATGAGCGCGCAAAATGGAAATGTCAACGAAAATCGTCAACGAAGTGGAGGTGCTGAAAACACGCAAAATGATGCGCAGTACCGGTATAAACTCCCCATAGTGCCACACCCGCACCTCATCTGTCATCGTCAGTCTCTTTGAAGGAGTTCGATGCTTGGCGGCATAAATTTGAAGGGTATGCAATGCTGACTGGAATCAAGTCATTAACACCTGCTGAGCAAAGGTCGGTTCTCGCTTCTCTTTTAGATGAAGACTGGACACGAACATTACGATATGGCCTCTCGTTTTCGGCTGATGCAGATCTTGAAACTATACTTGATGCCATGGAAAGTCACTTGCGCGGTCAACGGAATATCATCGTCGACAGAAGAGAATTTTACCTTAGGAAACAAGAAATAGGTGAGAGTTTCGACGATTTCCTTTGTGGTATCGGGAAATTGCAGCATTCTGTGATTTTGTTCTTCGTGTATGGACAATAGATTGAGAGACCGTATTGTTGTCGGCACTTGTGATGAACAAGCTCTAAAACGTATGCTAGAGGAGAAGGACCTGAATTTGCAGAGGCTGTAGATATTTGTCGAGCTTCGAGAGTGCTAATGAGAATAGCGCTACAATACGAGGAATGATCCCACAGAGTATATCAAAAAGTTTCACAGTACAAAGAGACCACAAGAAAGCACCCAACAGTTTATATAAAAATGAAAAATGCTTTAGATGTGGAAAAGATCGACATTCTGACATGAATGTTTGTAAGGCAAAGAGCAAAAAGTGTTCCCAATGTGGAAAGATTGGACATTTTGCTGTTGTGTGTAGGTCAACAGGAAAGGAACCCTCTTTGCTGAAAAAGAGTAAAGATTCGAAACTAAAGTCAAATGGTAGACTTAACAGGGATGTACATAGGATCATAAGTGATGTGTATGTTAGCAGTGCCATTTCTCAAGCAACCCTGAAAGTCCAGATTCACATTACCCATCCTGCAGGAACTCTTCTATACTATGGACACCGGATTCGGGAGCAGAAGCAACGGTGATGGGCCTCAATGTAGCAAGGTCTCTTGGTATATATCCCTATATGCTTGAACCTTCTAAAATTGAAAAGCTTTGTTCGGCTGGTTATCAGACCCTTAACTGTGTGGGAGCTTTTACTTCACACCTTTCGCTTGGTGATCGACAAACTCAAGCTGAAATAACTGTGGTGAAAAGAAGTAAAGGGAGCTTTATTGCTGGTTTGATTCTATTGCTTTGGGAATTCTACCGGAGGATTTTCCTGCTCAAATTAATTCTCTTCCCGTACGACTGTCTGTAGATCCAGATGAAGAGAAGGGCTCAAAGGACTACAAAGAAAAAAAAAGACAATACTTGTAATGTAGTTCATACTCCTGTTGCACTTCAAGGTGGCCTTATGAACGTGATCCAACTGAAGAAGAAAGGGCAGAGCATGCTGCAGCTTTGGTATCAGCATTTCCTCAGGTATTTGGTGCCACAAAAACACTGAGGAGATGCATGGAGGTCCCATGCATATAAAGTTGTCTGAGAATGTGAGACCATTTGCTGTGACAGCCCCGCGCACTATACCATACAGCTGGAGGTCGGAAATAAAGGATCAGCTTGATGAACTTTGGAGAAAGATATTATCTGTAAGGTTGAGCATCCAACAGAATGGTGTCATCCATAGTGCCTGTTGCTAAGAAGCCAAATGGAGTAAGATTGTGTGTCGATCTGACTAAGCTCAATAAGTATGTATGTAGACCCACTTATCCTGTACGATCACCACATGATGCAGTAGCTTCGATTAGCACCGGGGCAAGGTGGTTCTCTACACTAGATGCAAAAATGGGATATTTCCAAGTCAAGATTGCAGAAGAAGACCAGGATCTCACATGTTTCATTACCCCATTCTGGTCGCTATAAATTCAAGCGAGCGGTAATGGGACTTATTTCTTCAGGAGATGAATATAATCGAAGAGGAGACCAAGCTCTTGGTGACATACCACAAACTGTAAAGATAGTTGATGATGTTGATTATGACTACTGCTAAGAATGGAACCTGGATGCGGATGAATTTGCCCGTGGAATGTTGGAGCTTAGAATACACCTCGTGCTGATGGCAGATCACCAGCTCAAGTTTTATTTGGTCATCCCCTCAGGTCTTTTATTCCAACACATCGTCGCTCATTTGCCAAAGAGTGGCAAAAGAAAGCAGAGGAATGTGATGTTAAAGCAGAGCATTTGCGAAGTCAGGCGAAGCAACGATACGACAGTACTGCCAGACCCCTTTCTCATTTGAAATGGGTAGTTATGTTGATGTTCAAGATCACACCACAGGACTTTGAATCGCCCAGGTGTTGTTGTCGGCATTGGATCAAGGCGAGATTATCTCATAAAGATGGGCAGTGGGCGCATTTTGTGGAGGAACCGAAAGTTCCTGAGACCTCATCGACCTTTTCTACCAATATATGGATCAAGCCTTGATGCAACTAATACTCCCAGTAAACCAAAGGATGTGGAGAAGTCACAAGATAATTCTACTGCTGAGGTTATTAGCAAATCAATCTTGCCTACACCAGCTCCACGTCGTAGTTTGCGGCATAGGAAAGAACCTGATCGTCTACAAGTAAAATGGAAGAAAAATACATATGAATAAGAAGGATTTTCAGACGCCAGGGATTATAATATTATTACCCTAGACGTCTTAGGGGGAGGTGTGTGATATACCTCCAAATGTCCATATTCATTTGTTTACTAGTTATGTAATGGGTGGTTCGATAATTATATTGTAATGGTAATTGGTTTCGAATGTAAATAAACAAGCGAGAGTTCTGTAAATACTTTTCTTTGTATGTATGTAACGAATACGGTTAGTCTCTGTTTAGCCGTCAGTTTGTACAGTAATCTCTTATTAAAGAGACATATCTTTGCTCGTGTTTCTTTGCCAGCCTACAAGAGATCAAACAGTTACCAGTTCCCTTTTCCTCCTTCCAAACCATCTAATTTCGTTTCACAATTTCCTCCCCTCATTAAATGCCTTTTTATAATTCCATTACCATTGTTTTGAGTGTTTTCTGTGTGATATAACTTAGTGACTTAATTGTCCCTTGATCGTAGTGGAGTAAGTTATTCGTTCCTCCCATGTGCCATTAATGCTAGAGAATCATTCTATCATTCACAAAGCTTTATCTGGAATTATTCTATTTCCGATACAGGTTATCTTGTTAAACTCGCCTCCTTCATCACCATTCTTGCCTAGTGGAAAAATAAAGCTAGATGTCCTGTACTGAAGTCCCAAGGATCCCACAGCATTTCTTGAGCCACAGGTTCCGTTGTGCTGTAAAATTTGCATAATTGATTTTATACTGAGAGCTCAGTAGAGTTTAATTTGCTGTTAAAGTGTATCAGAGATGAGGTTTATTTACAATAGTATGAATGATTTCATTTTAATTAGCCATACTGCATCTGTGAGTTGAAGTAAACCCCTACAAATAACCAAGAGCTTTCAGTGACGACCTTTTCTAGTAATTATATAGGTGTTAGTGCCTATGCAGGTTGTTTCTATTGATTATATATCTGTCAAGGTAATTGGTTCTGCAAGGTATAGAAAAATCCCATTACATCTATCCCTCCCCGTCACTGTATTATATATACTGTATGTAGTTGCAAATGCTGGAAAATTTTTGGAACTTGCTTTGCTCTATTTTTAAAAACTTCATAGACAGGAAATACATTTTTCTGGCTTATCCCCTTGTAAGATTCTTATTGCAAACCACTGACTTTCAATCATATCCATTCATTTCTTTTCGTAATCTTAGATCCTTGTCCTCTCTCTCTCTCTCTCTCTCTCTCTCTCTCTCTCTCTCTCTCTCTCTCTCTCTCTCTCAACTTGTACTTGTATTGCTATAGGGTTATTATTCCATTATGAGATTACCTGGCTACAACAAACGATACTTGAGTAACTACCAGGTACATATAAGATATACTTCGTAATTTTCTCAGGACTCAGTCTATTGTACACTCTTCATAGTTATCACTTCTGATGCACCAGCCAGTAACTTTTTTACGAAAGTAGATCGGGAGACAAATAAAATTTTGTGTCTAAAAAAACTCCATAACTTTTGCTTATTTCTTTTTTCGGTTTCCATCCAACAAAAGTATATAAAAGAAGTGTATTTTGAATATTAGATGTAACTCTTTGGTTAGTTTTCTGTAAAATAAAACTATTGGGATGGCTTTGTCTGTCCGTCCGCACTTTTTCTGTACGCCCTCAGATCTTAAAAACTACTAAGGCTAGAGGGCTGCAAATTGGTGTTGTTGATCATCCACCCTCCAATCATCAAACATACCAAATTGCAACCCTTTAGCCTCAGTAGTTTCTATTTTATTTGAGGTTAAAGTTAGCCATAATCCTGAGTCTGACAACGCAACAAGACAGGCCACCATGGCTGGATGAGAGTTTCATGGGCCATGGCTGAGAGTTTCATACAGCATTATACGCTGTACAGAAAACTCGATTGTGCCGAAGAAACTTTGGGGCATTTTTTACTTGTTTGTTTTCAGCCCCACTTTTTAGCCCTGAATATTTGAATGTAGGCAATATGTTTTAGTTGGTTTGGTTTTGAGAAGTTGATCTATATCCTGACTGGTGCCAATGATTTGTTTTTTTAATATATTTCCTCTTATTCTGTTGCCAAGTTGATTTTTTATTTTCAAATTTTGATTCCGTTTTTGTTTATTGATTTTATGGTGATAAACGTAAATTTTTTTGCCTTTTTTATGTTTGCTTATTCATGCTCCTCTACTTCCCATGCGTGAATGTTATTAATATTTTTATTGCTAATTTTATTACCTTCATAAGCCTAAAAATTTGGGTCTTACCTAATTCAACGTGATTTGGACACTATAGACGTACCCGGAATGTAAAGATTTAAAATCTGTTTGATAAGTGAAAGTTAATTCAGAATTTACGTTGACAGAATTTACTAGGAAAAGTTTTACGCTAAGTTGGAACATCATCTTGAAATTCTTATTCATTTTTTGTTATCAATGTTATACTTTATGATATATAACAACACAAACTAAACCCATTTCACCATGTTTAGTAACAAAAGTTAAATCAAAATTTGTTCATGATATATGACATAAAAACCAACGCATATTCAACTGTGCGTTGGACAACGCTGTTCTCTGTGGTATAATACTTAGCCAATAAGGTATATAATCTCCAGTTAACAAACATTAACAACAATATGACTCTTGAGATCAATTACACTCTGCAAATACCTACTGGGATCATCCAGTAGTCAAGATGTATTCTTTCTAGTTTGCTGTGAAAGAATTCATTTTGAAACAAACACTCATAGGAGATGTGGAACACGGTCTCTGACTTTATATGCAAAATATCGAATCCATAAAGGACTGATGTATCAGTTATACAACACATTACCCAACAAGATTGATTATAGACCTCATAATTGAAAAGTGCCACATGACCTTCTACCAAGAACTCTTTCGTGAAAGTTTGAACTGATGCCCAGGCAAAGCAAGTGAATGGAGAATACGTTTATGCCAAACGCTATTGAAACTACAGCCAATCTTTTCTGTCAAATGCAAGTGGCAATGAATTAAGTGAGTTTACACAACCAACAGAGCAAACGATTTACCGCTCTAACAAAAGAGTAAGCAGCAGTGAATACAATCTTTTGAAGAGCAAGGACGCCAGGCGAAAATGTCCACAATTATTTTCCAATTGGTGGGACTTTCCCGTTCACTGCTGATTAGTAAATACAGGAAATGATGAATGCTTTGCGTTACATCCATCGACAAAAGAGATTTGATTGATCATCTGGTCTGGCATTCAAAAACTTATCATCCTATTGATGAATCCTAACAAAACGTTGGCAAGCAGGAATAATTCTTTTTTTATTCCGGTTATTTTACCCATATATATATATATATATATATATATATATATATATATATATATATATATATATATATATATATATATATATATATATATATATATATGTGTGTGTGTGTGTGTGTGTGTGTGTGTGTGTGTGTGTGTGTGTGTGTGGTGTGTGTTCATGCATTTATGCATAATTATTTATGCATTATACACGTATGCGTTTTATTATTTGCACATGTTGGATATCACTGTTAAGCACATCATCTTATAATTCTTACAATTTTATTTATTATTGTTATTTAAAAACGTAGTTATTCTGCATTTGGGAAAACGCAAACATTACGTACCTCTTCTTTTGAAGGCAATTGATCACTGCCATATCGTTCATTGTAATGTGAGGGGGAGAAAATAACATTTCATTAGCTCTGCTATTATCTTTTACCATGCATTCTTAAGCTACATACTTATTTCATCAGAGAGAGAGTTTTCCTTAAGTATTCCTTGTTACCCATCATTGTAGGGAACATGATAACCTTGGTATATGTGTTGATTAAAATTACGACCATTGCCTTTACAATAACCGAGTCATTCGAGTTAGCAAACCTTAACTTCACGTGTCAGATATTAATCTCTGAAATCACGTCTTTTCTTAAAAGCCACTGTCCAAGCGAGTGTTGATTTTCTGCTACGCCTTAGACAAGCGAATGTAATTATTGCTATTGCCCTGCAATGTGTTGATTTTTCACTACGCCTTGGATAAGTGAATTTAATTATTGCTAGAATAAAGCAAACCCATCTAACGTACTAGGCAGCATTTTACTGGAATTCCCAGTCTTATATATACCCAATTGGGAACTTTACAAGCCCATTCGTAGCTTGTACTTATCAGTGCAGTCACTGTGCTGATTTTATATTTTTTTATGTGATCCACCTCTGCTCCGCGTGTTACCATTGTGTCCGTGGGCAAGTTAAGGACTCCATGTTTAAAACCCATAAGTGTGTTCTGATCAGTTGCCCCATAGACAGACACCAGTAGGAGCTAGGGTATCTTGGTAGCAGTACTAGAATAGCACATACGTTTTATTCTGCAGCCAAAACTAGACACTAGGTGGGAATTGTTTCCATTCTCTCTAAGATATGTTGTGGTGAATGCCAGATTTGCACATACGTACTATTTTATTTTGGGTAAAATAATCATGCCTTTTCATTCATAAGCTTTGACCCATTCATTGTGATAAGTTAATCATATCTTTGCATCTGCAGGTTTTGACCGGTGCTTTGTGTTGCAGTAATCCCATCTTTGCATTGTACTGTAGGCTTTGACCCTTGCATTGTGTTATA
Source organism: Macrobrachium rosenbergii (assembly GCF_040412425.1). Lineage (NCBI taxonomy): Eukaryota > Metazoa > Arthropoda > Malacostraca > Decapoda > Palaemonidae > Macrobrachium > Macrobrachium rosenbergii. The sequence goes on along the minus strand of NC_089763.1, from coordinate 7,499,838 downwards.
GTCACACTCTTGCATTCATAGTCTTTGACCCATGCAGCATGCTACAATACTTATACCTTGGCATTTGTAGGCTTTGACACGTGCATTCTGTCCCAATACTCTCACTTCTGCATTGTAGGCTATGACCTGTGCATTGTGTTAATCCTCAAATTTTATTAGCGTCTTCCTTACCATAGGGGCACACTTATTGTAGTTGGAGCCTTATACCAGCCCACTTTATTATTTTGTTGGAATTACACTCTGCTTAGTTCAGAGTGCCATTTGCATTCAGTGCTATTGTTTGCAAGTCTACTCATTATTCATTTACATGTGCCTATAATGCACAGCCTAAAGGCAATGCCTTTCAATGCAGTGTCACTTTTGCACTGCTGCTCATCCTTAAGAAATCGTCTAACATAGTTGCAATATTCAACCTCTAGCAATTCAGCCAAAATGGCCACCTATGATGAGACAGCTACTGCCTATGCGAGGCACGGACTGAGAGCAGGCTATATTGGATACAGTTTCCAAAAATATTTAACTGCGATGCTGGCTGGATAACTAAGAAGACACCCCCTGCACCAAGCCGAAGGGGGAGCCCTTCCGAAGCATCCCTCCAAAAGAGATTTCAATAAGGCATATTGCCATGTGAGTAAAGCCTACAGGCACACCCAGAATTATAGAGAGTGCCCTGCAAGAACTACTCTGCCAGTGCCTAAACCTGGCCCGCCTCCAGATCTTCTGCCATATACCCTAGGCATAGGTAGCTTTTCCGACATGCCTGAACCTGAGACAGTGCCAGAGTCTGCACCTGCTCCATAGCCATATAAAATAGCTTCCAGCTGGGACAATATACGTTGGCCTGACAAAACCCCAGTGCCAGAGCTGGAACACCCAGATTTCAACTGGATCAGTACACTGAACGCTCTTCCAGTCTCCCTTCAGGAGTCCCAATTCTCTCTCAGTCTCCCTCAGGAGCGGATGATTCTTCCCTCCCTGCCATTGAGATAATGCCAGTGCCACTTCAATGCACTGATCAGGACAGTACTCCGTCCATCACGAACGTTGAGCTGTTTCATAATTCTCCTGTGCCTGAGCCTGCCTTAGTGCCATTGCCAGAGCATTCCCTTGATCTCCCTTCAGGAGGTCTTACAACTCCAAGTCCCCAGATGATAAGACTCTGGTGGATGATGGAATACTGCCTAAAGTGATCGCAAAGATTCCAGAACTGTGGTGCAGGTGGCAGATATTGTTGGCACCACCCTTGTTCCTGTTGTCACAGCAGCTGAAGTGGATGGCACTATGTCAGACCCCATTGTTGGCACTACCACTGTCAGGGTTGTCGTAGCAGCCAAAGCAGTGGCTGGCATAGTACCCGCTCCGTCTGGTAACATTGCCTCCAGTGCCACTCCCTGCTTAGGTCCTGAAGGCTCCACCCAGTAACTACTATTCCAGCACTTCCCAGGAGAAGTAACTGGAAGGCTACCCGCCTCAAGGGGCTAAACCTCCAGTGCTACAGCTAGAAGGTCAAGCACCTAAAGCACGAATAATGACACGAATATATATATATATATATATATATATATATATATATATATATATATATATATATACATATATATATATATATATATATATATATATATATATATATATATATATATATATATATATATATATATATATATATATATATATATATATATATATCACTTTATGAACATGAATTGTTATTTGATAAATGAAAAAGCTACATACAAAGGCATTTTGGGACCGATTCTTTTAAAATAATAATTGATATTCACTTATTTCCGTTTTGCAAGTTCAGAAAATATTTTGTAGTGTTTTTGTCTTCCCTCTTTCCTTCTTGCTGCCCAGATTACTTTCCCATTAACTAAAAAAGTCATATAAACATTTATAAAGGTCCCAGAGGCCATGTCTCAAATTCATCTAACATATAAAATTTAAATGCACTTACAAAAACATACAGTAGACTCGTTGACATTAGGAACTTTTTTACGGCTGTTGGAAAGGTTCGTAAATTTCGAAGTGTAAAATATTTGCAATTTTTTTTATAACAAAATAGCATTTCTAGATGTTGGCCTCTGATTAACTAGACCAACTATTTTACTGATGTACTGAACAGAAAACTAAAACAGATTTCTATTTATATTCTACAATGCGAATAGAATAATTGCATTACCCGTCAAAATAATATTCATTTACATGTCAGTTAATCTATTACCTTTAACATGAATAAACAATTTGACGCTGAGAGGGAAGAGTTGATTTTTCATTTATTTTGATGCATTCATATTTCAAGAGATCATTTATCATTTTCTGAACTACAACAGGAATATCTTCGCCCTCTGTAATCCAGGAGTCTCGTTTGTGTCTGAAAAATGCCGCTTTTATTTCGAATTGGACAGAAAGCAACAAGTCCAAGCATCCTCGTTAACGGCCCAAATATCAAAACGGAGACAGTCGCGTCGTCTTCACAATTTTCCTTCCTGACACTTGCGATTTTGCGTTTTTCATTCAGGAGAAACCTTTTGCGCTGCTGTCGGAAATTTCCTTTATAAAATCACTGCTCTCACATCTCTTTTGTCCCTATTAAATATTTTTCTTTTTTTCTTATTTGCTCATTATGTGTTCCGGGATCCCACTTTTAAAGGGGCTGTTTTATATTTTCTGGAAAGCTCACTCTTTGCCGGCTGTTGGCAAATGTTTTCGGTGTAATTTAATTCTGGGATTGAGATTTCGAATATCCAAAATTTATATAAAAAAAAAAAAATGCGCAAATACGACAACATTTACCAATTCAAATCTTCGTTTTCATGAATAACTTTTAGACAGTCGCTTTTGCTCGAGGAATTCGGGGCATAGCGCCAGCAACAGTAATTGTAGATTACACACTTGCAAGAGTATGAAGTCATTTAGCATGGATGGGGGAGAGCCAGGAAAAGGACGCCCCCGCCCCACTCTCACAAAAACCTTAATAGAATTACGTTTTACAAAGCTACCTAGAGCTTGTTAGGTAAATCTGAGCAGCAAAACAAAGCTGAATCCATATTCATTTTGGGCAAACAATTATTTTTTCCTGCGTTACGCGGAGGATTCTGGTACAGAAAAATGACGGTTCGATGTTGTTTACTCATACTGACGTCCCTTCATTTGGCTGAATGTCCGCTCTGGCCGTATTGTGCAACTGACTTATTTTGACAATATTCAAATTCCTGAGAAACGTCTATCAGGTGCCATGAAACTCTTTACAATGGTCCATTACTGGGTTGAGAGAATCTTGTGCTGACTTTTTTACGGGGGTATGTCTGACACTGAAGGCTCTTTTCGTTAATTTTCAATAGGAGAGGTAGGAGTAGCAGCAGGAACTTGATGAAATCACTGGTGTTCAAACAGTTTGAAGGTTTTGAATTAAAATAATACCATGTCATCAGTTTCATCAAGTCTTATGCAGTTATTCTTCTTTCTGAAAATGTCAGTAAATAAGACGAAGGCAGCCACTTCTCGATAATAATGTTAAAGAGGAGAATTCTGAGAACCGCCGGAGACCTCCGGGTGAGATAAAGGACCTGAAGGTCGCGATTTACCAGAAACCTTTATCGGATTCGCAAGTCTCCTCATGAGGGCTTATTTCCAGGGTTTTGTCGATGAGTTTTCTTTACGGTATTGTGCTAAGATTGTCCACATTCAGAGCAATTAAGATTTTATATTTATTTTCTTTTACTCATTTAACCCTTTGATTACGGCCGAGATGGGGACTCACACTTACCACAATCCGGAGGGTTTTTCAGACGGTAGTCACCGTAGCATGCTACCAGACGCACGAAATCGTAAACAATCATTGTAATAGCGTTTGTATTTGTTGTTTTGCTGCAAATTAACCTGTTTTATTTATATGATAATATTGTGATAGTAGCGATCCGTGATATAGATATTATGCAATTAATGTAACAACACAAATAAATAAACATAGGATAAGTACTATATATCGGGGTTTAGTGTTGCCAGAGGTATAAGCACTGCACTGATTTCACCCACTCGAAGACGAAGCAAAAAACACCGGCGTGATTATTGTTGAATAATCATTTTGCGTAATTAACTCACAATCGCCACTATTCACACTTATTTGGGTAATTTGTTAACCCCAAAATTGCTCTAGAGATCTTCCAGATCTATTTCACAACTCCCCACTCCCAGTACTCGAATGGAGACGGAAAAATAAAGGTTCCCCATATTTCACACGTAATCACGACCCCCTATGAAGCTGATCTCATAAGACTGCGTGGTCACACATCAGCTCCCCTGGCCTTTGATAAG
>NC_089763.1:7480521-7493021 GCF_040412425.1 Macrobrachium rosenbergii | reverse complement strand
CTTGAAGACAGCATATCAAGAAAAATTGTACTCTCCACAACAGCAAGGAAATAAACGAAAAACGCAAGAGAACGCAGGGACACGAACACCTGGATGAAGATGCGGGCAGAGAAAGACCAAGGTCACGAAGGGAGGTCACACAAGAAGAGGAGGGCATTTATAGAATTTAAGTACCCAGCACACAAATATAAATGCAGCTGGACTACGATAACTAGTGGTGTACGGATACTTGAGCACGAGGACCGTTTGTCCTAGAAAACTTGTAACTTTTTTTTAATAAATATCTCCACTAGATACCATCCAGTTTGAATAACGTCGTGTTAGTAATATATATACATATATACGTACATACATACACACACACACACACACACACACACATATATATATATACATATATATATATATATATATATATATATATATATATATATATATATATATATATATAGATAGATAGATAGATAGATAGATAGATAGATAGATAGATAGATAGATATAGATGAATAGATAGATATTTGTGTGTATGTGTGTTGGAAAGAGCTTGTTTGGGCAACCATGCTTGTCGCTGGTCAATTCATAACAGACACGTACTAAACAAAAGCAGCTAGTTGAGATATGAAGAGAGTTATTTCCTCAAATGAAAAAAAGAAACCGTAGCTCCACTTTTCCTCATGATCAGTCGTTTATCTAATGGCGTAAGCATTAGGCGTTGATTGACCTCATCATTGCTGGCTGATGTCCTGATAGATGTGTCCGATGATTTCTATTTTTATTTCTGGGGACTGAAATGAGATACAGAATGCATTCAATAAAGATTCAGTCATTGAACCCTTAGGCAGTAACAGAACTAGTGTTGGCGTAATAATTAGTGTTTTACGTATTTTTTTTCCTTTCTTCTCTGTGCAAATAACAGTGTGGAGAATTTGGTAGTTCTAATTCGCTATATTGGGACAAATGTTAGAGGATCTCTGTAGCTAAAATAATGAACATAGTACAGAAAAAAATTTTATAATCGAATTTATGTGAAAAACAGTTTCAACAAGTGAGTTGTAACAAATATCATTTGTTGTTGTAATGGTCTTATTCAGAGAACTCAACTTGGACTTTCTACCGGAGATAAGACATCAAATTTCTCATAATTTATCTAGTTTTCCATATCTGTCCTTGAATTCCAATATTTCATAATAAATAATTGTATATATATATATATATATATATATATATATATATATATATATATATATATATATATATATATATATATATATATATATATATATATATATATATATATATATATATATATATATATTTCTAGAGTTGATGCCTGGGAAAGGTGAGGCATCATAAGGTCATTAAAAGGTCGTTGACCATTAGTCTTATAATTAAGTTTAATTAGATATTTCAGACTGGTTTCCGGATAACAATGTATCAAATTTTGTACGTAACCAAACCCTGTATTTATTGTTTATGCTCTTGTACTGATGTATGATGAGTTATTTGTTTCACGTTCATCAGCGTGGGACAAATCGGCACATTGATATGTTCGCCCCCTCACTTTGGATTATAGTTTGCTCTAACTAAACTGGTGGACAAAAGTAATAAGTTTTATTGCAAAAAGCCCAAGTTTAAGTTTCAAGAATAAAATACATATGAAAATGTAATTTATAGAACTGCAATAGCATCAAAGTATGTCACTGAGATGAACTTCTTTTTGTCACAGACAGCGTTTATTATTATTATTGTGTGTGGCAGCAGACCCTCTTTTAAACAGGTTTATGAATGTGTGTGCTGCTTCAGCTGCATTTACTTTAATAAGAAGACTTTTCTATTTTCCTTATTGCGGACTTCTCTTCATTGGGGGTGCATGCTAACAACTCGCCTATGTTTGTCATTTCACGGGGGAAAAGTAAAAAATCTGGATTCTGCTTGTTATATATTCTATAAAGTTAGAATATTATAACTTATATAGTTGCTTAAACACTTGTTGCCGCGACGTTTCGACAGGCTCTTCTGTCATTCTCCAGCAGGAGTCAGTAGAGGACTGGCAGGTTGCATAGGTCCATCCAAATTTATACACGGGCTTCAGCGGGGGCTCATGGGCGGCGAGTTTTGATTGGCTGCAGTCGGCGAACTTCAAGCCAAATTTCCGAACGCGAAGCTCGATCCTGACAGATCTTCGCAATCTGGGAATATCACTCATTCCAGCGTTCCCATTGGCCTGCCGTTACGTGATGTCATGCCGACTGACGTCATCGGTAGTTCGGCTGCTATTGGGCGGAGGATGGTGGCGTCGTGTTTACTCTCGTAGTTGGGGTTGTCTCGAAGGGCGCCATGCTCATTTCGGGCGTCTCCATTCTCAGTGTTGTCATTTTCAATTATTTGTTGGATTTGGTGGATGTTCGGCATTACTCTTCTCGAATTCGTGGGTAGGAGCGATACTTCCTGTGTCATGCTCATTGTGGTTTCCTCTCGGCGTAATGAGGAGCGCCTCCAGCAGGCACGCAGACGTCGGTCGGCGGCTCTCCCAGTTATAACACCTTATTTTTGTATAATACTGTCGCCCGGAGATGGAAATATTGTGGAGTGCTGGGCGTGGTTCATGATGGCACCCTCCTGGGCGTGGCAGGAGATCCTTTTGACAGACGCATCGTGGTCGTTCAATATAAACGCCGGGGCATCGTCGGACAGGACATACAAATTGGTAAAACACGAGAGAGAGAGAGAGGTAAACAATGACGTCATGCATCCTCCGCCCAATACCAGCCGAACTACCGATGATGTCAGTCGGCATGACATCGCAGCAGGAAAATGGGAACGCTGGATTGAGTGATATTCCCAGATTGCGAAGATCTGTCAGGTTCGAGCTTCGCCAGGGAAATTTGGCTTGAAGTTCGCCGACTGCAACCAATCAAAATTCGCCGTCCATGACACCCCGCCCCCTGAAGCCCGTGTATAATTCAGATTTCATGCAGCCTGCCAGCGTTGCCGGAAATGCCGAATTTTTTTATTTATGCCGTGAAAAAAAAAACTCTACGGGTTGTGAATGCATTTTTCCTGCCGACAAGCCGTCAAGAACTCTGCTTTCCTGCCGAGAAAAAATCAGCATGCCTCACAGACTGATGGCTTTCCCTCCATGCAGCTGTATCTCGAGTACTTGAGCAATGGCGACCATTAACCTTATATTTTTTCTGGCAAGCATTTGGAAGATAGATTAACTACATCTAAAACGATTTTTGACATGTTGCAAGATCCATCTATCCGTATTTATTTTCAGTTTCTTGATTTTATTCTTCCTTACTTTAATAAATTTAATACTTTGTTCCAAAGGAGGGAACCTACATTACACTTCTTACATAAGAAGTGTAAGATTTTATACGTTGAAATCCTGAGAATATATTACTCGTCTAGCAAAGTAACTGACTCACAAATATGTCAGATCAACCGAAGTGATGACTGTTACTTTATACCTCTCAGTGAAGTATACATGGGCACAAAGGTTATCGGTATATTGCAAGAGCCAGAAATTGCTCCCAATAAAGCACTTATCGCCGATGTCACAAAAAGATGACAACAATTTATGATTACAGCGTGTGTTCAAATGAAAGAAAGGTTACCTTTAGGTTCAAAATTGCTACAATTATGCAGTAATTTAAGTGTAGAGGTTTGCACCAGAAATGTTGTGCTTCAAATTATGCCATCATTGTCAAATTTAGCTGAAGAAGCACCACGAATATATTCAGGGGATCTACAGTAATTGGATGAAGAGTGGCGACATCTCCGCAACATTGACTTTCCTGAACATTTGAAAGCTTCAACAAATGTCGAGGATCTATTTGAGAGATGACACTGGACAACCGGAATTCAAGGTTTTGCTTTCCTTTGCTTGGAGCATTTTATCGTTACCAACCTCAAACGCTGATGCAGAAAGAATATTTTCCAAGGTAAATTTGATCAAAACAAAAATTAGAAACAAAATTTCGACATCCACTGAGGCTTTAGCTTTAGTCTCAGAGACTGTGAAGACCAAAGGATGCTGCGTAACCTTTGAACCTGCTGAGGGCATGTTGAGGTCAGTGGGCGGAAGTCGAGAGAAAATATTCGATGACGGCGAGGAGGAGAATTTATAGAACTAGTGTGTGCATCATCTAAATTTATATGTATATATATTCTTCTTGTATACCATACGTATGCTTATACAACTGTAAATAATTATGTTGAATATAATCTGTCTAGTAAATTGTGTTGAATATAGCCTAATATTCCAGGTTAATGGACACTAAAGATTATTTTTTCTGTTATTGCATATAACTAGGATTATGGAAAGTAAAGATTATTTTTTCCTATTATTGGATATTACCTAATATGTCTAGGTTTATGGGCACTAAAGACTATTTCTCTATTAATTCGATTATGTAATGTATCTTAAACATATATTAATTCGCATACTTTATATGTAAATAGTTAAATTTAAATAGAACAGAAAATTGCTTAGTAATTGTATAATATATTCATTTATATGTTTAAACATGTAGAATATCAATAAAAGGGAAAAAAAGTATCTTATATGATTGATATATGAATAAATGATGATAAATCCAATAATTTCTAAGATTTACTTTTATCACTGCATTTGACAGATTCATAAGAAAAGGGTGCAGCTCGTAACCTGTTTCATTTTCTTTAGTTACCCATGAGTTCAACACTGAAAACCGTTTTCTATATGTATGCCGTTTCCTACGCTAGTTTCATATGTCGACTTTTGGCAACGCTGCCTGCCAGTCCTCTACTAGCTCCTGCTAGAGAATGACAGATTGCCAGAAGAGTCTGTCGAAACGTCGCGGCAACAAGTGTTTAAGCAACTATATAAGTTATAATATTCTAATTGTATAGAATATGTAAAAAGCAGAATCCAGATTTTTTACTTTCCCCCATGAAATGACAAATATAGGTGAGCTGTTAGCATGCACCTCCAATGAAGAGAGGTCATAAATAAGGAAAATAGAAAAAGTCTTCTAGAAGTAAATGCAGCTGAAGCAGCAATAATATTCAATAAAACCCATTATTATTATTATTATTATTAAAATGTTAGTATTAAATTATTCATTATTATTATTATTATTATTATTATTATTATTGCAGTTGTTTTGATTATGGTCATAGCCAATGCTTTCGTTTTCAAGACTATATACAAAATGAGGACCTCAGACACTCAAATCTTGCTTCGGGATGACCAGGCTGTTGTAGCATGCTTTTGTGAGCACGTTTGTTTATTCTTTCCAGTTTCTCCTTTTCCACTTCATTTAAATATTCCCATCTATATTCTCTTTGAAACCTTTTAGTTTCTTTGCCTTATCGTCCTCAACATTATTATTTCACCCCACCTCCCTTTCTCGTGTTATTCTAAAACAAAAGATAAAATTTCTAATCTAAGAAACGAAGACAACAGTCAAATATAATCATTTATAAACTAAACGATAACTTTTAATAAAGAAAGGTGTAATAAATTTCCGTTAACCTGGTAGTTGCACAAATTACAGATTAAAACGACTCATACGAGCCGGAACTGTATTCCCATTTTGTTTTCTAGAAATAAAGTGAAAACCTTAAAATGAGGCTAATCTTATTCGGCCATAATTGATAGCCAATTTGCATTTATATTGGTCGACTGATATTTCATTTGAGCCAGTGTTTTTATTATTCCCCTCTCCGCTTCTCTTAATAAAAACTGCTTATCCTGGCTTCAAAACAGTTTTTAAATTCGACCAGAACCTTACAAACCACTGTTTTAAAATTAAATAATTTTCATTTTTTAGGTGGCATTACCTTTTTATATATATTTACAATTTATAAAAGAACCATAAATGTCAAAATAAAACATTTTATATATAAAAAATTTACCTATCTTGTCTATTTCACATTATGTAATATCATGATTTTATATAAAATATAATTGTCTGTGATATTTTCCTCAAAATATCTTTCTTGTGGCTTTTACTATACAAGCAAGTATTAACTCATAATTTTACATATACCATTTTGCATTCCCAGATACGTTGTTAAAAAGAATTTATAGAAATTTATGAGAGAGAGAGAGAGAGAGAGAGAGAGAGAGAGAGAGAGAGAGAGAGAGAGAGAGAGATGTACATACGGAGACAGGACCAAAAAGATTTGAATAGTAATGTTTGCAAGATAAGTGTGTGTACGAAGACCAGTAGACGTACAGACTGAGATCAAGAATGAGAACATGAGAAATTAAGAGAGTAAATATGGAAGCACTTAGATAGATAGATAGATAGATAGATAGATAGATAGATAGATAGATAGATAGATAGACAGATAGATAGAAAGATAGACACTGGACATTGTCTATTACCTATGTAAAGAGTAAATATTTGGGAGAGTCTGAATCTGTGCCTGGATAGGGATAGAGAACATAAACTGTGGTTGTGATAGATGACATTAACAAAAGAATAAGTGACAATTGAAGAGACAAAGCTTCCCGGAATTAATTAGTAAAATGAACCTAAAGTAAAAACTGTCAATATGGATAAGGATATAAAGGGAAGTGGTTGATTCTCATGGGTATTAGGGAGTAATTATATCAAAGAAGGGAAACGTAACAGGAAAGAGGATCAAAAGATTTGGTGGAGCAGGAACGATGCAAGATAGATGCAAAAGTGGATCAGAGTGTCTATGGAAGTATGTGACTGGGATGTATGAAGGGATTGCATCAATTCACCTTCCAGGAAGGGAAATATAGATTTTGGACAAAAGTGAGAGAAAAAAGCTGAAGGTATTGTATAGGAATTTTTCAAATGGTAAATATGGTTAAAAGAAGAACTGAAAAGATGAGAAACGTACCTACATACATGGATGCAGCCGCAAACGGTGAAATGGGTGAGAGAAGGGACCAGAATGATTTGAGGTGGCTGGTCGTAAGTGCTTAATGGATGAAGTAACGAGTATTTTGCCCCTTTCTCCTCAGATGTTACTTGCCGCATTGGAATAACAATCGATGTTGTTTGAGGGGATGTTTAAACTATTAAATTTTTGTATAAAATCCTCTGCATGTTTGACGTGGGAGGATGAGAAGGTTCCTAAAAAGGGTGATAACAGGTCTGCAAGCCATTTTGATAATTTGCACATGAAAGAGTCCCTGCTAGATATTATGGGGCGTAAAGGAATCCCATCTTTATGTGTTTTCGGGAGGCCGTAAAAATAGGGGAGATAGGGGTTGATTACCTTGAATATCTCTAGTAGTTCTATGTCCTTCTTGTTGCCCCCTATGGTTCTGACTGATTTGTTAAATTGAGCAGCAATATTTGTTGTGGGATCTTTTGTTAATTTGTCAAAGGTCTCCGCATCGTTTAGAAGTTCTTGAACTTTACTGATGTATGTCCCCTTGTCTAAAGAGAACTATTTTCACGTCTTTGTCAGATTTTGTGATGATGATATCCCCCTTTTCCTTAAATAACTTGTGGATATATATATATATATATATATATATATATATATATATATATATATATATATATATATATATATATATATATATATATATATATATATATACTATATATATATATATATATATATATATATATATATATATATATATATATATATATGTGAGGAGTGTGTGTGTATGTGTATATATATATATATATATATATATATATATATATATATATATATATATATATATATATATATATATATATATATATATATATATATATATATATATATATATATATAATATATATATATATATATATATATATATATATATATATATATATATGTATATATATATATATATATATATATATATATATATATATATATATATATATATATATATATATATATATATATATATATATATAAATATATATGTATATATATATATATATATATATATATATATATATATATATATATATATATATATATATATATATATATATATATATATATATATATATATGTGTGTATATATATATATATATACATATATATATATATATATATATATATATTATATATATATATGTATGTAGCATATATATATATATATATATATATATATATATATATATATATATATATATATATATATATATATATATATACTACATACATACATACATACATACATACATATATATATATATATATATATATATATATATATATATATATATATATATATATATATATATCACACAAATCTGGCAGATTCGATGCACACACACAAATTGTAGTCAAGGGCAGGAATACTCTGGAGATTCACACTTCCTTTATTGTTTCCTACGTTTCGTGATTCATAATCACATCATCAGGGAATTCTATGGAAAATTAAATAAATTAATAAAAGTACTGAACGGCTAAAACTGAATTACGTTAAAACATTAGTCACTAAAAATCTATAAAGGCTGTTAAAATTACATACCTGAGCACACTTAAATACATACACACAAAGCTTAAAAATCACGTTACACACACGGACACATATGGTTACACAAGAGCACATTAAAAATAGCAAAATCCACAAACCCTCAAAATAAAAAAAAATTATAAGGAATAAAAAATTGTCTAATTTTAAGAAAAATTCTTTTTCTCTTTCAATAACAGAGAAACATACAAAAGACAGTAATATACGTATAAAAAAAAAAACGAAGACGCTCACCTTACAATGCAAACGATAGAACCACACTAACGGTAAAATGAAAATATATACAGAAAAAACAAAACAAAAAAAGATCAGAGGTACAAATAGTAATGACCTATGGCAAAACAATGGAATTAGGAGTAGTTTGCGTGTTTAATGAGGGAACCCGTAGTTTAATGTTTAAAGACTCTCATTGTCACCTCAGTTTCTGTTGGTTCTGTGCCTGGCCAATAACTGAAATCATCATAATTTATCTGTGTTTTGCACTTGGTGGCATGATTTCTTATGGAGGATAGCTCTGGATTGGAGAGTCGACATCAGTTCTATAAGCTCACCCCTTATGAAGTCGGCCCCCTGACCCTGAAGCCGCCTGGTGGATCCAACATATGTTCCCAGACTACATCTGGGACAAGTATATTCATAAACAACGCAGACGACATCAAAGGGGCGACGATCTTTAAACGAAAGAATGAGCCGATTGTCTTTGGATTTTTCGGGATGAGTTTGATGTCAATGAAAGCCCCAAAGTACCTCCCTGAACAATCCCTATTATTAAATCCCTTCTAAAACTATCATCATGTGAAAATGGGAGAAACTGCGTATATAGGGTTTAGGGACATTAAAATTTACTGTAGGGCTGAATGATTTGTTCAGTAGTCTGGAAAGGAATTCTATAGAATGTTTTTGTGTGGAAAGCAATTATTGTTAAAGTGTTGTTTGCAGGGGGAAAAGGATTTCTTCATGAAAAAAGGGCCCAATTAGAAATGAGAGTTAAGCCACGGTGTATGAGAGTGTGGACAGAGTTGGATTTGAAATTAAAGCAGGAGCTATAAAGTTTGACCCCAAGACCAGTAAACGTTCTTTTCTAAAAACAGTAGTATTGAAACGGTAATTTTCTTTAAAATCAAAACTCTAAAGGCAGTTTAGAGTTCTGTTCCTTCTCCAAGGTGAAAGCGATGGTACTATGACAGGCATTGGCAAAATCAAGAAATCGGTCAGAATCGGTTTCATGTTTAAAAAGAGCAAACGTATCATCTACGTATCGAGAGTAAAAAAGAGGGCGATAGGCCAAGGGACATTCTTCAAGGATGTGCTCCTCCAGGGAGCACATAAAAATGTTCGCAAAGGTTGGTCCTAATGGACTTCCCATGGCCATGCCTTCTATTTGTTTAAACAGTTTTCCATTAAATACAAAGGCCGTGTCCAGCACTGCTAGTTCTAAGAGCGATTTAAAAAAGGGGCGATTAAAATTACAGTAAACCGAATCAGGATTAGGAAAGAGCTTATCAAGGATAATAGTAATAGTTTCTCTAACGGGAACATTTGTAAATAGTGATTCTACGTCTAGACTTGTCATAAATAAATCGGAGTCTTGAAGATACGGTCTTGGTGTTCTGAATTTTTAAGGTATATTGGTTAGTGGTCAAGGGTTCTAACAGGGGCACAAGGAATTTAGCTAACTTGAGTCTTTAAACATTAAACTACGGGTTCCCTCATTAAACACGCAAACTACCTCAATTCCACTATTTGTACCTCTGATCTTTTTGTTTTGTTTTTTCTGTATATATATTTTCATTTTACCGTTAGTGGTTCTATCGTTTGCATTGTAAGGTGAGCGTCTTCTGCTTTTTTTTTTTTTATAAGTATATTACTGTCTTTGTATGTTTCTCTGTTATTGGAAAGAGAAAAAAGAATTTTCTTAAAATTAGACAATTTTTATTCCTTTTTTTTTTTTTTTATTTTGAGGGTTTTGTGATTTTGCTATTTTTAATGTGCTCTTGTGTAACCATATGTGTCCGTGTGTAACGTGATTTTAAGCTTTGTGTGTATGTATTTAAGTGTGCTCTTGTGTATGTAATTTTTAACAGCCTTTATAGATTTTTAGTGACTAATGTTTTAACGTAATTCAGTTTTAGCCGTTCAGTACTTTTATTAATTTATTTAATTTTCCATAGAATTCCCTGATGATGTGATTATGAATCTGAAACGTAGGAAACAATAAAGGAAGTGTGAATCTCGGAAATATTCCTGCCCTTGACTACAATTTGTGTGTGTGCATCGAATCTCTTAGATTTGTGTGATGTTTACCGGCCGCCGTTAGGAGTTCTATTAATATGTTGCTGAACTACGCTGTTCTTCGCCTTTCTCTTCGTTTTCGACTACGGATCAGAGGTTGCAACAACTTTCCAACAGTTTGAGGACTGGTTCGTTGGCCCAGCCCTTCTTCACAAATGTCGCAAACTGGAAGAATTGGTTCAAAAAGAAGAAAAAGTAAGCCCTAGATTTAGATTTCCCTACAATACTGTCGAATTAATAATGTTATTCCTAATTTCATTAAATTCAAGGTGTATAAGAAGTCTCTCTATCGTTCACAGTTTTATATTGATACCACTAAATATTTATTAAACTACGAAATAAGCTGTAAACAGAAAGCCACTGAACGTTTGAACAAGCTATCCAATACCTTCCGTAATGAGATTATGGTCTTTTTCCTCATTAATTGAAATAGTTCTTTTTACCAAACTGTTCAATGACAGCATTCAACATTTTATCAATACTACTCAGAGACGACATAACAAAAAGCTCTGCAACCTAGGTGTATTACCTAAATTCCATAGCTATCCACAAGACAATTTAACTTTTCTAAATATGTATTGTCAAAACGTGAGGAGTTCCTTCTGTCTTTTGGATTGGACTTTTGTTTACCCCATTATAAGCCAAACTTTTGCCAATTCTATTTGCCCCTCGAATTCTTGTTCCATAGACTAAAAAATCTTAATTTGTGTCACGATCTAAGCAGACTTCAAAATGAGTTGATGTCGTTGTCTCATGGTGCTTTTTCCAGACTCAAAACCCACTAGTTTACTTTTTTAGAAAAGAGTGACCTTGTAACCCTAAAAGCCTTAGCCAAACGAGACGATTTGATTATCACTAGGCCAGATAAGGGGAGGGGAACTGTAATTCTAGACAAGTCCGAGTACATTATATATACACACAAATTGTAGTCATGGCAGGAATATTCTGAGACTAATTTCTTTTCATTGTTTCATACCGTGATTCATAATCACATCATCAGAATTCTATGGAAAATTAAATAAATAATAAAGCACTGAACGGCTAAAACTGAATTACGTTAAAACATTAGTCACTAAAATCTATAAAGGCTGCTAAAAATTACATACAAAGAGCACACTTAATCACATACACAAAGTTTAAAATCACGTTACACACAGACATATGGTTACACAAGAGCACATTAAAAATAGCAAAATTGCAAACCCTCAAAATAAAAAGGAATAAAAATTTTCCAATTTTAAGAAAATTCTTTTTCTCTTTCCAATAACAGAGAAACAAAACAAAGACAGTAATATACTTATACATAAAAAAAAAAAGAAGACGCTCACTCATAATGCAAACGATAGAACCACACTAACAGTAAAATAAAAATATATACAGAAACAGCAAAACAAAAAGATCAGAGTACAAATAGTAATGACCTATGGCAAAACAATGGAATTGAGGAGTTTGCGTGTTTAATGAGGGAACCCGTAGTTTAATGTTTAAAGACTCAAGTATCTGCAGTTTTCTTGGTTCCTGGCCAATAACTTTGAAATCATCATAATTTTATCTGTGTTTTTTGCACTTGGTGGCATGATTTCTTATGGAGGATAGCTCTGGTTGGAGTCGGCATCCAGTTCTATAGCTCACCCCCTTGAGAGTCGGCCCTGACCCTGAGAAGCCGCCTTGGATCCAATATATGTTCTGGTGACTATCTGGGACAAGTATATTCTAAACAACACCAGACGACATCAAAGGGCAG
>NC_089763.1:7473021-7475521 GCF_040412425.1 Macrobrachium rosenbergii | reverse complement strand
AGGCCACAGAAGATACCTCAGCCTGAGAGCTGGATACCCAGTTCATCTGGTTGGCACCTTTGATGGCTCCAGCCTGCCCATGGCCCTGCCATTCATGGTAGACACTGCAGCCGATGTTAGCCTGATTGCCAGGCCCTAAGTGCCAGCCAGTGCTGCAGTTGACGAGAAAACTCGGTGGGAGATTAAATGGGCAGAGGGCCACACCAAGACCATTCCCACAGTCAAGCTCCAGGTCACGACACCTTAGGGCACGCTACCTCACAGCCTTGGCATGGTGCATGGAATCAGGTCCAGAGTGAACTTCCTGTTTGGTCGGGGCCTCCTCTGGGGAAGCCCTTCCAACACCTTTTCACAGCCACACTACCTCCTCAATGGAGGCCTCAACTGTAGGACCACCAAACCCGAGCACAGCCACTATGACTGGTGTGCCACCAAAAAGAAAAACACCTCTGTGTGCACGCAATGGTCAATGGAAGGCACCTCAAACAATTCCAGGCTTGGTTCTCCCTCTCCACGAAAGGACACTGGGAAGCAATACTGCTGTAGAATATGCAAGGTGACAGGCTAATCCACTAATTAGGAAGGCTTCCCAAATAAGCAATGTCCAGCAGATGCCCCAAATCAAGACTCTCCAAGAGGCTCTGACCTCCAGCTGGGACAGGAACCTCTGTCTCAGACTAACTCAAGCTACCCACGAGGTATTGCACCTCCATACTCGCATGCCTGACCATCAATCTCTGCCAGTGACACTTGCGAGCTCTGAGCAGTGCCATACTCTGTCCGTCTCGGAAGTTGAGCCACCACAATGATTGGACCCTGTGCCAGATCCAGATCATGAGACGGATCCTCCTACGGGAGATTCAGAAACCATCACAGCATTAATTCTAGCAATATGTGAGCCTCCGGCACCCGACACTTCTTCCTCACCAAATCCGTACTCAGAGGATGAACCTCTGGTGGATCGAACTGCTGCACCTAGGGGAGACTAGTCACTGGCCTCCCTGGATGCAGAAGCTGAGACCACTCTCGCTCTGGTTGTCGCAGCAGCCGAAGTAGGGAGCTCTCCCGTAGCCTTTGAGGTTACCCCTAACTTTGCTCCTGATAGCCCTTCTGGCCTTTCTCCGGAGTCGATGCCCTCATCACCACCTAGGATTGCCACAAATAGGCCTTGGAGGAACCTGAAGATGAAGAAGAAGGGGCAGAAGAGAGCCAAGTAGTTGCAAGAGACACGAGCTCATCCTGGCACTCGTGCCCCTTGGCACAGTGCCCTTTCTATCTCAGAGTGATCCTAGCTCCTGCCCAGAGGAGGTAGCCAGTGTGATCTCTGTCTTAGCAACATCCGGGACCAGGTTCATTCAGTAGTAATAGTAATCTTGTCATGTAAATCTTAAAATGAACAGCAGTAACTACATAAGTATAGCTTGTTAAGCCAGTAATCATAACTATTGTGAATAGAGCCACTGAGCTCATGACACGCATGGCATAATACCTGAACTGAGAAAGCCTTTTCCATTTAAAAAAATCATTTAAAGCACTCAGAATATATATTTTTTTTGCTGTGTTGCAGATTCTAGTGTAAGACATTGTATACTTGTAAGAATATTGTAACTTAGCTAGTTCATTGCCATTTACATTGGTGCTATGGCAGTGTTCTAATAGTTATGTCATAAAAAATACAATTAAATGTACTATTTTGCTAGGACTGAATATCATGATCATCAGAGGTAGCACATAAATATCCGTAAGCACCATTAAATAGTGTTAGGAGTCTGTAAAAAGTAAGTGATTAAAGCTCATATCCCATTCTAGAGTCATGTAGATCCTTAACTAGCTGCAACGCGAGGGCAAAATCTGTTCAGGGGAAAAGAGTAAAGTAATCGAGGCTGACAGCTTACTTAGTACAGACCTTCACACCCGAAAGGGAGTGAAGGCCTTTTTAAGGTGGAAGCTATTATAAATATTATATCAGCAGTTCAACCTCTCTTCCTTGCTTTAATCGAAAGCTTCCTCTTTGTTAAAATAAGAGGGAATACCATGTACAAAGAAGCAAGCGAGTAGGAGTTGTTTTGAATAGATCCCAAGCATCAAAAGGGGTAGGAATTTTAGTTTAGAGGGATATCAGACAGGATAGGTTTTGCTAGGAGCAACCTTAGCTTGATTGTACCTTAAGCTCACTTTTCTATGACCTTTGTACTGGTGAGTTTTTTGTCATTTTACAGAAGCTACCTGCTTCCACGCCAAGGTGGCTTGGGAGAGGAGTTTGAAACAAACACCCAAGCCCCTGACCCAGCTTCGAGAGAGTCTTAATGCAGCTTGCAGAGGCAAGAAGTGCATCAGGCGTCTCTCATACATGCTTTGTTCTCCCCCCTTTGTCTAACAGCCGTGGAAATTGCCATTCCAACAGACCCAGGGGCTTTTGATGCCCGTGATCGTTGCATTATCTATTCTAGTGGTTAGTCTGAATGTGGCAATTAATCTCAGTTCTCTTTCCCTTCAACTT
>NC_089763.1:7465521-7468021 GCF_040412425.1 Macrobrachium rosenbergii | reverse complement strand
ATATATATATATATATATATATATATATATATATATATCATATATCACACAGGTGAAAAATAGAATGGGGTGGAAGTCCTGACTGTTTCGACTTTATTTCCAAATGAAGGATTAAGGACTGATGAAGTGTGAGAAGTCACAAATATATACTACAAGAACAGTACTAGCAAACATACACAACAGTTAAAAGCTCCATATCCCCACTCTGGCGGTGTCGAAAGTAGGAGTGGCCTTTAAAACATTTGGCTAAAAATCACAATAGACTCTCAGGGGACATTGCTGGTAAACAGACCATACCCACCTCAGATCCACACCTGAAAAAATGTCCATGGAAGAACTTGGAAACTCATGTTCCTTACTACCCTCGTACTGTGTTTACAAATCTGATAATCCTATTTTCTATATCTCTACTGCCTAAAAGAAAAACATTTGTTTCTTTTGATATTAAAGATCAAGTAACATCCCATATGATATTCATATTATGGTTGTAATTTCTTTTATGAAATAGATTCAATGATGTTCCTTTCCAGTGCATTATTAGAATATAAAATCCTTTGCCCCTTCCCAATTGATAAGCAGTGTTGTTTCTCACTAACTCATAATTCAAATATACCACTGTTCCCTGTGGCCATCACACATTTCTTATGTTTGTTCAAAAAAAAAAAAAAAAAAAAAAAAAAAAAAAAAAAATTGAAATTTTATATAAGAAATATGTCTGAGATATGTGATAAAAGGGAACAGTGGTATATTTGTACATGTTAGTGAGAACAATCATTTATATCAACTGGGAAGGGGCAAAAGAATATTCTAATAATGCACTGGAAAGGAACATCATTGAATCTAGCTTCATAAAAGAAAGTTGCAACCATAATATGAATATCAGTCAAGGGATGTATAAACTTGATCCTTTAATATCAAAAGAAATTTGTAAATTGTTTAAACTTTAAGGTAGGCAGTAGAGATATATGAAAATTATTATCATGTTTGTAAACACAGTACGAGGGCATAACAATGAGTTTCCAACTCCGCCTCCATGACACCTGTCAGGTGGATCTGAGGTGGGGTATGGTCTGTTTATCAGCAATGTCCCCTGAGAGTCTATTGTGATTTTTAGCCAAATGAGTTTTAAAGGCCACTCCTACCTCGACACCGCCAGAGTGGGGATATGGAGCCTCTAACGGCCATGTATGTTCAATTAGTACTGTTCTTGTAGTATATATATTTGTGACTTCTCACCTCTGTATCAGTCCTTCGTCAATGAAAGGAAATAAAGTCAAAACCGGTCAGGACCTACACCCCGTTTCTTATTTTCACCTGTGGTAATGTGTGATAAATGAATCACGTACAAAAGTGATAATAATATATATATATATATATATATATATATATATATATATATATATATATCATATAAATGATATATATATTAGCAAATATATATATATAAATATCCTATATATATATATATAAATATATATATATATATATATATATATATATATATATATATATATATATATATATATATATATATATATATATATATATATATAGTATATATATATATATATATATATATATATATATATATATATATATATATATATATATACATATATATATATATATATATACATATATATATATATATATATATATATATATATATATATATATATATATATATATATATGACATTTTTATCACACTTGATTTATATCAATCACAAAATGAGAAATGTCACTTACAGAAATCCACATAACTCGGGAATATCCCAAATGGGGAATTATCACCACGTCAACAAAAATTAATAAGTGCCCGTCCGTTTATCACTTATAAAATTCCTCTTCGGTGATACGCCATCGGAAAGATTTTATAGCGTGGATTTGATATTAACGTGACGTTTGTAGCCTCATGATTATATATATATATATATATATATATATATATATATAATATATATATATATATATATATATTTATTAAAAATCATTCATGAAAACAGTCATTGAAGCTTTGGCTGAAATTTCAGTTTTCATCACGCGTAATGCACTTAGTATGACATTTGATCCCACAGGAGCTAGTACTAAACACGGTGAAACAGTGAGTCACCTACACTGTTTCGCCGAGTTTAGTACTAGTCCCTAGTGGGTCAAATGTATTTGGCCGATTGTTTAGTACTTAGCTCCTGGGATCAAATGTCCCAAGTGCATTACGTGACGATTTACTGAAATTTCAGTCATTATTGTAAATGACTGATTACGTAATTGACTCTAGTAACATATTTATATATATATATATATATATAGTATATATATATATATATATATATATATATATATATATATATATATATATATATATATATATATATATATATATATGAGAAGGAAGAAGGGATTTAAGGAAGGGAGGCTTGATGATTGCACACACTTATATAAAAGGCAATCAAATGAATTCGCCAATTTATCCATTCATGTTTATGTATGAATATTAACAG
>NC_089763.1:7405521-7460521 GCF_040412425.1 Macrobrachium rosenbergii | reverse complement strand
GTAGATCAGATGAAGAGAAGGGCTCAAAAGGACTTCAAAGAAAAAAGACAATACTTGTAATGTAGTTCATACTCCTGTTGCACTTCCAAGGTGGCCTTATGAACGTGATCCAACTGAAGAAGAAAGGGCAGAGCATGCTGCAGCTTTGGTATCAGCATTTCCTCAGGTATTTGGTGCCACAAAAACACTGAGGAGATGCATGGAGGTCCCATGCATATAAAGTTGTCTGAGAATGTGAGACCATTTGCTGTGACAGCCCGCACTATACCATACAGCTGGAGGTCGGAAATAAAGGATCAACTTGATGAACTTTTGGAGAAAGATATTATCTGTAAGGTTGAGCATCCAACAGAATGGTGTCATCCCTTAGTGCCTGTTGCTAAGAAGCCAAATGGAGTAAGATTGTGTGTCGATCTGATCTAAGCTCAATAAGTATGTATGTAGACCCACTTATCCTGTACGATCACCACACATGATGCAGTAGCTTCGATGCGCACCAGGGCAGGTAGTTCTCTGCACTAGATGCAAAATGGGATATTTCCAAGTATAAGATTGCAGAAGAAGACCAGGATCTCACATGTTTCATTTACCCCGTGGGGTCATATAAATTCAAGCGAGCGGTAATGGGACTTATTTCTTCAGAGATGAATATAATCGAAGAGGAGACCAAGCTCTTAGTGACATACAAAACTGTAAAGATAGTTGATGATGTTGATTATGACTACTGCTAAGAATGGGAACCTGGATGCGGATGAATTTGCCCGTGGAATGTTGGAGCTAGGAGATGCACCTCGTGCTGATGGCAGATCACCAGCTCAAGTTTTATTTGGTCATCCCCTCAGGTCTTTTATTCCAACACATCGTCGCTCATTTGCCAAGAGTGGCAAAAGAAAGCAGAGGAATGTGATGTTAAAGCAGAGCATTTGCGAAGTCAGGCGAAGCAACGATACGACAGTACTGCCAGACCCCTTTCTCATTTGAAAATGGGTAGTTATGTTGATGTTCAAGATCACACCACAGGACTGGAATCGCCCAGGTGTTGTTGTCGGCATTGGATCAAGGGCGAGATTATCCTCATAAAGATGGGCAGTGGGCGCATTTTGTGGAGGAACCGAAAGTTCCTGAGACCTCATCGACCTTTTCTGCCAATATATGGATCAAGCCTGATGCAACTAATACTCCCAGTAAACCAAAGGATGTGGAGAAGTCACAAGATAATTCTACTGCTGAGGTTATTAGCAAATCAATCTTGCCTACACCAGCTCCACGTCGTCGTTTGCAGCATAGGAAAGAACCTGATCGTCTACAAGTAAAATGGAAGAAAAATACATATAAGAAGGATTTTCAGACGCCAGGATTTATAATATTATTACCCTAGACGTCTTAGGGGAGGTGTGTGATATACCTCCAAATGTCCATATTCATTTGTTTACTAGTTATGTAATGGGTGGTTCGATAATTATATTGTAATGGTAATTGGTTTCGAATGTAAATAAACAAGCGAGTTCTGTAAATACTTTTCTTTGTATGTATGTAACAATGGTTAGTCTCTGTTTAGCCATCAGTTTGTACAGTAATCTCTTATTAAAAAGACATATCTTTGCTCGTGTTTCTTTGCCAGCCTACAAGAGATCAAACAGTTACCAGTTCTTTCGTTTCACAATTTCTCCCTCATTAAATGACTTTTATAATTCCATTACCATTGTTTTGAGTGTTCTCTGTGTGATATAACTTAGTGACTTAATTGTCCCTTGATCGTAGTGGAGTAAGTTATTCGTTCCTCCCATGTGCCATTAATGCTAGAGAATCATTCTATCATTCACAAAGCTTTATCTGAATTATACTATTTCGATACAGGTTATCTTGTTAAACTCATGCCTCCTTCATCACCATTCTTGCCTAGTGGAAAAATAAGCTAGATGTCCTGTACTGAAGTCCCAAAGGATCTAGAAAGCATTTCTTGAGCCACAGGTTCCGTTGTGCTGTAAGATTTGCATAATTGATTTTATACTGAGGCTCAGTAGAGTTTAATTTGCTGTTAAAGTGTATCAGGGTGGGGTTTATTTACAATAGTATGAATGATTTCATTTTAATTAGCCATACTTCATCTGTGAGTTGATAAACCCCCTACAAATAACCAAAAGCTTTCAGTAACGACCTTTTCTAGTAATTATATAAATTATTTGAAATGCAATGCAGGTTGTTTCTAATGATTATATATCTGTCAAAGGTAATTGGTTCTGGGTATGAAAAATCCCATTACATCACTCCCTCCCCGTTATATGTATTATATATATATATATATATATATTGCAAATATATATAAAATTTTGGATACTTGCTATTATATCTATTTTAAAATAATATATATATAGACAGGAAATTTTTGGACATTTTCTAGGCTTATTCACCTTATAAGATTCTTATTGCAAACCACTGACTTTCAATCATATCAATTCATTTCTTTTCTTAATCTTAGATCCTTGTTTTCTCTCTCTCTCTCTCTCTCTCTCTCTCTCTCTCTCTCTCTCTCTCTCTCTCTCTCTCTCTCTCTTGTATTGCTATAGGGTTATTATCCATTATAAGATTACCTTGGCTACAACAAACGATAACTGAGTAACTACAGATACATATAAAATATACTTCATCATTTTCTCAGGACTCAGTCTATTGTACACTCTTCATAGTTATCACTTCTGATGCACCAGCCAGTAACCTTTCTTTAACAGAAGTAGATCAGGAGACAAATAAAATTTTGTTTAAAACTCAATAACTTTTTACTTCTTTCTTTTTCAGTATCCATCAACAAAAGTATATAAAAGAAGTGTATTTTGAATATTAGATGTAACTCTTTGGTTAGTTTTTCTGTAAAGAAAACCATTGGGATAACTTTGTCTGTCCCGTCCGCACTTTTTCTGTACGCCCTCAGATCTTAAAAACTACCAAGGCTGGAGGGCTGCAAATTCAATGTTATTGATCATCCACCCTCAATCATCAAACATACCAAATTGCAGCCCTTTAGCCTCAATATTTTATTTTATTAGTTAAAGTTATATAATCCTGAGTCTGACAACGCAACAAGACAGGCCACAATGACTGGATGGGAAGTTTCATGGGCCATGGCTGAGAGTTTCATACAGCATTATACGCTGTACAGAAAACTCGGATTGTGCCGAAGAAACTTTGGGGCATTTTTACTTGTTTGTTTTCGGCCCCCTTTTTTAGCCCTGAATAGTTGAATGCCAGGGCTATATGTTTTAGTTGGTTTTAGTTTTGAGAATTTGATTTATATCCTCTACTAATTGCCAATAGTTGTTTTTAATATATTTCACCTCTTATTCTGTGCCCAGTTGATTTTTATTTCAAATTTTTATTCGTTTTTGTTCGTGGTTTTATGTTGATAAACGTACATTTTTACCTTTTATGTTTGCTTATTCATGCTCTCCAAGCCTCGCGTGAATTTTATTAGTGTACATTACTAATTTTATTACCTTCATAACCTAAAAGTTTGTGTCTTACCTAATTAAACGTGATTTGAATACTATAAAGCACCAAATGCAAAGATTTAAACTCTGTTTGATAAGTGAAGTTAATTCAGAATTTACGTTGACAGAATTTACTAGGAAAAGTTTATAAGTTGGAATATCATTTTTGAAATTCTTATTCATTTTTATTATCAATGTTATACTTTATGATATATAACAACACAAAGCAAACCCATTTCATCATGTTTAATAACAAAGTTAAATCAAAAATTTGTTCATGATATATGACATAAAACCAACGCATATTCAACTGTACGTTGGACAACTGTAGCTGTTCTCTGTGGTATAATGCTTAGCCAATAAGGTATATAATCTCAGTTAGCAAACATTAACAACAATATGACTCTTGAGATCAATTACACTCTGCAAATACCTAGGATCATCCAGTAGTCAAAAGTATTCTTTCTGGTTTTGCTGTAGAAAAATTCATTTTAAAACAAGCACTTACAGGATATATGGAACACGGTCTGTGACTTTATATGCAAAATATCAGACCCATAAAGACTGATATGTATTTATACAACAACAAGATTACCTAATAATTGAAAAGTGCACATGAGTCTTCTGCAAGAACTCTTTCGTGAAGAGTTTGAACTGATGCCCAGGAAGCAAGGGAATGGAGGAATAAGTTTATAAACGCTATTGAAACTACAGCAAATCTTTGCTGTCAAATGCAAGTGTGACGTTAAGTGAGTTTACACAACCAACCAGAACGGAAACGATTTACCGCTCTAACAAAGAGTAAGCGGCAGTGAATACAATCTTTTTTTGAAAAGCAAGGACATGAGCGAAAATGTCCACAATTATTTTCCAATTGGTAGGACTTTCCGTTCACTGCTGATTAGTAAATACAGGAAATGATAGATGCTTTGCGTTACATCCATCGACAAAAGATTTGATTGATCATCTGGTCTGGCATTCAAAAAAACTCATCATCCTGTTGATGAATCCTAACAAAAACGTTGGCAAGCAGGAATAATTCTTTTTTTTTTTTTTTATTATATTTTATTATATATATATATATATATATATATATATATATATATATATATATATATATATATATATATATATATATATATATATATATATATATATATATATATGTATATATATATATACACACACACATATATATATTATATATATATATATATATATATATATATATATATATATATATATATATATATATATATATATATATATATATATATATGTATGTATATATATATATGTATAAATGTGTGTGTGTGTGTGTGTTCAAATTGTGCATACATTTATGCATAATTATTTATGCATTATACACGTATGCGTTTATTATTTGGTACATGTTGGATATCACTGTTAAGCACATCATCTTATAATTCTTACAATTTTATTTATTATTGTTATTTAAAACGTAGTTATTCTGCATTTGGGAAAACGCAACATTACGTACCTCTTCTTTGAAGGCAATTGATCACTGCCATATCGTTCATTGTAATGTGAGGGGGAAAATAACATTTCATTAGCTCTGCTATTATCTTTACCATGCATTTTTAAGCTACATTTTGGTTATTTTATCAGAGAGTTTGGCATTCCTTTTTGTTACCCATCATTGTAGGGAACATTGATAGCCTTGGTATATGAGTTGATTAAAATTACGACCATTGCCTTTACAATAACCGAGTCATTTGAGTTATCAAACCTTAACTTCACGTGTCAGATATTAATCTCTGGAATCACGTCTTTTCTTAAAGCCACTGTCCCAGCGAGTGTTGATTTTCTTTGCTACGCCTTAGACAAGCGGAATGTAATTATTGCTACTGCCCACTGCAATGGGTTGATTTTCACTACGCCTTGGATAAGTGAATTTAATTATTGCTAGAATAAAGCAAACCCATCTAACGTACTAGGCAGCATTTTATGGAATTCCTGTCTTATATATACCCAGTTAGGAACTTTACAAGCCCATTCGTAGCCTGTACTTATCAGTGCAGTCACTGTGCTGATTTTATATTTTTTATGTGATCCACCTAAAAGCGTGTTACCATTGTGTCCGTGGGCAAGTTAAGCACTCCATGTTTCAAAACCCATAAGTGCTTTGTGATTAGTTGCCCCATAGACAGACACCAGTGGGAGCTAGGGTATCTTAGTAGCAGTACTAGATTAGCACATACGTTTTATTCTGCAGCCAAAACTAGACACTAGGTGGGAATTGTTTCATTCTCTCTAAGATATGTTGTGATGAATGCCAGATTTGCACATATTGCACTATTTTATTTTGTGTAAAATAATTATGCCTTTTCATTCATAAGCTTTGACCCATTCATTGTGATAAGTTAATCATACCTTTGCATCTGCAGGTTTTGACCAGTGCTTTGTGTTGCAGTAATCCACCTTTGCATTGTACTGTAGGCTTTGACCCTTGCATTGTGTTATAGTCACACTCTTGCATTCATAGTCTTTGACCCATGTTTTAATACTTATACCTTGGCATTTGTAGGCTTTGACCCGTGCATTCTGTCCAATACTCTCCGCTTCTGCATTGTAGGCTATGACCTGTGCATTGAAAGTTAATCCTCAAATTTATTAGCGTCTTCCTTACCATAGGGCACACTTATAGTAGATGGAGCTTTATACCAGCCCCACTTTATTATTTTGTTGGAATTACACTCTGCCTAGTTCAGAGTGCCATTTGCATTCAGTGCTATTGTTTTGCAGGCTACTCATTATTCATTTACATGTGCCTATAATGCAGACTAAAGGCAATGCCTTTCAATGCAGTGTCACTTTGCACTGCTGCTCATCCTTAAAAATCGTCTAGCATAGTTGCAATATTCAACCTCTAGCAATTCAGCCAAAATGGCCACCCCTATGATGAGACAGCTACTGCCTATGCGAGGCACGGACTGAGGGCAGGCTATATTGGATACAGTTTCCAAAATATTTAACTGTGATGCTGGCTGGATAACTAGAAGACACCCCTACACCAAGCCGAAGAGGGCCTTCCGAAGCATCCCTCCAAAAGAGATTTCAATAAGGCATATTGCCATGTGAGTAAAACCTACAGGCACACCCAGAATTATAGAGAGTGCCCTGCAAAACTACTCTGCCAGTGCCTAAACCTGCCCCCGCCTCCAGATCTTCTGCCATATACCTAGGCATAGGCTTGTCCGACATGCCTGAGCCTGAGACAGTGCCAGAGTCTGCACCTGCTCCATAGCCATATAAAATAGCTTCCAGCTGGGACAATATACGTTGGCCTGACAAACCCCAGTGCAGAGCTGGCCCAGATTTCAACTGGATCAGTGCAACACCAGCATGAACGCTCTTCCAATCTCTCTTCAGAGTCTCCATCAGAGCGGATGATTCTTCCCCTCCCTGCCATTGAGATAATGCCAGTGCCACTTCAATGCACTGATCACGACAATGTACCGTCCATCACGAACGTTGAGCTGTTTCATAATTCTCCTGTGCCTGAGCCTGCGTTAGTGCCATGCCAGAGCATTCCTTGATCTCCCTTCAGGAGGTCTTACAACTCCAAGTCCCCAGATGATAAGACTCTGGTGGATGATGGATTGCCCTAAACTGATTGCAAAGATTCCCAGAACTGTGGTGCAGGTGGCAGATATTGCTGGCACCACCCCCTTGTTCCTGTTGTCACTGCAGCTGATGGATGGCACTATGTCAGACCCCATTGTTGGCGCTACCACTGTCAGGGTTGTCGTAGCAGCCAAAGCAGTGGCTGGCATAGTACCCGCTCCGTCTGGTAACATTGCCTCCAGTGCCACTCCTGCTTAGGTCCTGAAGGCTCCACCCAGTAACTACTATTCCAGCACTTCCCAGGAGAAGTAACTGGAAGGCTACCCACCTCAAGGGCTAAACCTCCAGTGCTACAGCTAGAAGGTCAAGCACCTAAAGCACGAATAATGACACGAATATATATTACTTGTGAACATGAATTATTATTTGATAAATGAAAAAGTTACATACAAAGGCATTTTTTGGGACTGATTCTTTTAAAATAATAATTGGATATTCACTTATTTCCGTTTTGCAAGTTCAGAAAATATTTTTGTAGTGTTTTTGTCTTCCCTCTTTCCTTCTTGCTGCCCAAATTACTTTCCCATTAACTAAAAAAAAGTCATATAAACATTTATAAAGGTTCCAGAGGCCATGTCTCAAATTCATCTAACATATAAAATTTAAATGCACTTACAAAAACATACAGTAGACTCGTTGACATTAGGAACTTTTTTACGGCTGTTGGAAAGGTTTGTAAATTTCGAAGTGTAAAATATTTGCAATTTTTTTTATAACAAAATAGCATTTCTAAATGTTGGCCTCTGATTAACTAGACCAACTATTTTACTGATGTACTGAACAGAAAACTAAAACAGATTTCTATTTATATTCTACAATGGGAATAGAATAATAGCATTACCCGTCAAAACAATTTTTATTTCATTTTCATGTCAATTAATCTATCACCTTTAACATGAATAAACAATTTGACGCTGAGAGGGAAGAGTTGATTTTTCATTTATTTTGATACATTCATATTTCAAGAGATCATTTATCATTTTCTGAACTACAACAGGAATATCTTCGCCCTCTGTAATCCAGGAGTCTCGTTTGTGTCTGAAAAATGCCGCTTTATTTCGAATTGGACAGAAAGCAACAAGTCCAAGCATCCTCGTTAACGGCCCAAATATCAAAACGGAGACAGTCGCGTCGTCTTCACAATTTCCTTCCTGACACTTGCGATTTTGCGTTTTTTCATTCAGGAGAAACCTTTTGCGCTGCTGTCGGAAATTTCCTTTATAAAATCACTGCTCTCACATCTCTTTTGTCCCTATTAAATATTTTTCTTTTTTTCTTATTTGCTCATTATGTGTTCCGGGATCCCACTTTAAAGGGGCTGTTTTATATTTTCTGGAAAGCTCACTCTTACCGGCTGTTGGCAAATGTTTTTCGTGTAATTTAATTTTGGGATTGAGATTTCGAATATCCAAAATTTATATTAAAAAAGCGCAAATACGACAACATTTACCAATTCAAATCTTCGTTTTCATGAATAACTTTTAGACAGTCGCTTTGCTCGAGGAATTCGGGGCATAGCGCCAGCAACAGTAATTGTAGAATACATACTTGCAAGAGTATGAAGTCATTTAGCATGGATGGGGGAGAGCCAGGAAAAGGACCCCCACCCCCACTCTCACAAAAACATTGATAGAATTACGTTTTACAAATCTACCTAGAGCTTGTTAGGTAAATCTGAGCAGCAAAACAAAGCTGAATCCATATTCATTTTGGGCAAACAATTATTTTTTCCCTGCGTTACGCGGAGGATTCTGGTGCAGAAAAATGACGGTTCGATGTTGTTTACTCATACTGACGTCCCTTCATTTGACTGAATGTCCGCTCTGGCCGTATTTTGCAACTGACTTATTTTGACAATATTAAAATTCCTGAGAAACGTCTATCAGGTGCCACGAAACTCTTTACAATGTTCCATTATTGGGTTGAGAGAATCTTGTGCTGGCTTTTTTACGGGGGTATGTCTGACACTGAAGGCTCTTTTCGTTAATTTTCAATAGGAGAGGTAAGAGTGGCAGCAGGAACTTGATGAAATCACTGGTGTTCAAACAGTTTGAAGGTATTGAATTAAAATAATACCATGTCATCAGTTTCATCAAGTCTTATGCAGTTATTCTTCTTTCTGAAAATGTCAGTAAATAAGACGAAGGCAGCCACTTTCTCGATAATAATGTTAAAGAGGGGAATTCTGAGAACCGCCGGAGACCTCCGGTGAGATAAAGGACCTGAAGGTCGCGATTTACCAGAAACCTTTATCGGATTCGCAAGTCTCCTCATGAGGGCTTATTTCCAGGGTTTTGTCGATGAGTTTCCTTTACGGTATTGTGCTAAGATTGTCCACATTCAGAGCAATTAAGATTTTATATTTATTTTCTTTTACTCATTTTAATTGATATCATTTCGAGGCCCGGAAATTCTTGTCTGCCTTGTTGTCGTTTCCCGGATTTCTTTCATTTCTTTCAAGATGGTGAAACGCTGTCATCAAATGTATTTAGTAATTTTATCACTTTTAGGCTTCCTTGTCTTCAAGATCTTTTCATTGCTGGATTCCAGTCATTTTTGCCGTCTTATTACAAATGGCAAAATTAAAATGAATTTCCAGAAGAAATAAAAGAAGATCGAGTAAATATATATACAGTATATAAAAAAACAAAAGTTAAATAAAATTCTTAACTTTTTTATTTTAACTAAATATGGCGCATTATTGAATTAGGTGGCCAGCCGTTCTTTATTATTATTATTATTATTATTATTATTATTATTATTATTATTATTATTATTATTATTATTATTATTAAGTGGCCAATCTTTCGTCTGAGTGAATTATTTAACAGATACCTAAGCAACTACATAATTATATGTATTTCATATATTTTTCTAAAAGCTTCTTTCCTTCCAAAACTGTAGCCTCATAAAGTAAATAATCAAAATGACTAGATTTTTCTCTGGGCTACTTGGTCTCTGTTATCAGAGCAATTGACTTTAATTGCTTGATTTAGGACCTATTACCGTTAAAATCTCGGGCTGAATTGAAGGTGAGACGATTTCACTTATGCTTTACACAAATCGTTACTCATTTAATGACAACGAAAAACCGAACAAAACCTCAATCATCCTTGTCATTACGCATTAACTCTGTGTATATCAAAGTAATTGCCGACGGCTTTCGGAATTTTCGCTTGAAATCTCTATTATGGTCATATGAGGATATGAATGATTTTTATTGCCCCCCTAAAAAAGAAGGCAGATCGAAATCTCATATTAATAAGCTGACAGTTTTTGGAACTACAACAAACCAGAATACGAATAAGTTTATAGAAGAAAAAACCTGGCATAGAATCCTTACTTTACTAATCCTTTTAAGACCTATACTATGCAGAAATTAACCTACGATGTATTTACCATCCCCTATGGTTACATCGACACTGCATGGCAAGATTTTCGTGCTGAAGAATTTCTGAAGATATTCAAATAACCATCTTTTCATAATAAGTCTCAAGAGATGGATGATGTCAAAATATATTTGCCATAATTTTTGTTGCCTACATACAGTCAGCAGTCAGACACCACTTATCAAAGATCAGAATTCTATTATTCGAGTAACAGATGACATTTCAGAAAATCCTATATCTATCTTTCACGAACGTTACACATTTGTTTAACAATATTGGTAACATATTAGAGCCTCCAACCCATGGTTTTATGAAATGCCAAGCAAACTGTGAAGGAGCTTGACGCAAAAAAATATTATTTAGGAAAACCGTTCCATTCATCCAAATACGGTGCCATTAGCACTCGTTACTGGGTTTATTTCCATATCTAAAACTATTTCCTCATTGAACGGGTTGGTATCGTTTTCGGCTATCACTCTCCTGGGCCCGCGTTCGATTCTCCGACCGGTCAATGAAGAATTAGAGAAATTTATTTCTGGTGATAGAGATTCATTTCTCGTTATAATGTGGTTCGGATTCCACAATAAGATGTAGGTCCCGTTGCTAGGTAACCAATTGGTTCTAAGCCACGTAAAATAACTCTAATCCTTCAGGGCAGCCCTAGGAGAGCTGTTAATCAGCTAAGTGGTCTGGTTAAACTAAGGTATACATTTCTTTTTATACCTAAAGACTATTTGACTGACAGATTGATCCCGAAAATAGAGATTATGTCTGTACAGGTAGACAGATAGATAGATAAATAGAATTTTATTGACCACAACGTATACAGCTATTAAAATGACAAATTCTTGAATATGGTCCAACAAAAGGACGTAAAAATGCACATATAAATCTTTACAATAAAAAAAAAAAAAACATGTAAACCAAATTGCTTGAAACCATATTATATCGTATTTTCAGCATTTTAATTTTGACAGAGAACACTTTGCATACAGCTAAATAAACGAAAACCTTATAACCTTTTAAGCATTTGCTACTTTCGCCTACAAAACATAAAACTGAAATATACTTTAGAAAAATCAACAAGTCATAGCATCCAACATGCCGAACAACCCTTAGTACTTTTCTCATATACATGAAGGCAGAATTAAATTAATCATTTTACACTGTTCTGACTTATCACGAACGCGATGGTCCGAAAATACCAGTACTAGTAAAATGATAATTATTTCGTATGTTCTGCGTTCTCGGGCGATGCTACCCCGCTTGTCCCTGTTTCTGTCACTAGGGCACCGCGAGTACACAAACTCTCCTCCTCCGTCGGTAGACAGATGGCCGCCGCTCCTCCGACCTCACCTGCCGCAACCTTCACCGCCAGAGAGAGAGAGAGAGAGAGAGAGAGAGAGAGAGAGAGAAGGGGGGGTTGTGTCTCCCCCAACCCTTCCCCCACGTGATTATGTTTCCACAGTAGAAGATTTTATTTAAATGCTCATTTCGATCAATATTGTGGAGTACTGGTATATTCGAAAAGATTAATTAACCGAAATATTAGTTTTCATGCTCTTTATTCATTCTTTCAAGTATTTTTGCCATCTAATGACTCTGCGTCCTTATATATTCATCCTTCTCTTTCCTTGTCCCCTGCTTTGATGCATAAAGAGAATTCTTAGGGAATATTGTAGCAGCGAAGACGAAAGACTAAGTAATTGATGATCGTCCCAGATAATGAAGGGTAAGATTTCATCTTGTGTTACAGTTTCACTGTTTACTGCGATTTTAAACTTAGGCACTCATTATAAGAATTAGTTGGCCTATGGGTAGGGGAGAGAGAGAGAGAGAGAGAGAGAGAGAGAGAGAGAGAGAGAGAGGGCACTCAATGGGCAGAGGGATTAATGATCACTGTAACGATGCCTTCTTTTCCATTCTCTCTCTATTTTTTTATTCATCAGTCACCTCACAGTCGTTATTTTATAAAAATATTTTTTTGTGTTGCTTCTCCGGCCTCATCCAAGAGTAGTGTTGTTGTCAGCTATGTACAGAAACCTTAGGCCTTCATAAGTACCTAAAATATTCATACAATTTTATGGTCTCCTAAATTTTATCAGCCATTTCTTTGGTATTTTTTTAGCAATCGATAACACGTTTTCTTTTACTTATTTACTTTTTACTTTGAGAGAATTTTGCGCCTTCCTTAAATATATGGATATATTACGTGGCTCGTCAGAGCGACTAGCATTATCAAGAAAAATCCCAATAACCTATCTGGTGCATCAGTGAAAGAGCTAACGATCCTCGTCATCTCAAACTCATCCTTTCAGCGACTTTTGATCTGTATCGCCACCTTCGAAGCAACAAATAATTAGGGCCGTTCTGTAATTTCATAGGAAAGCTGTTCACTTAGAGAGAGAGAGAGAGAGAGAGAGAGAGACAGAGACAGAGAGAGAGAGACAGAGAGAGACAGAGATTCTAACATGAATCCTGAATGGAGCATTTCGTTATATTTACCCATGGGCTCTGGATGAAATTCAAAGACAGACGAAAAAGAGATCTCATTAATATTTAAACTGATCATAAGTAGCGCCGTCTTTTGGGAAGTCTTCTGATTCTGATAGATCTAATTCTTGTGTAAGCTGGCCTTCTATTTTCCCTGCAGAGGGAATCTTGGGCCATTGCAAAGAGGCAGAAACCTCAAAAGAGAAAATATGCGAAATTATTCTGAGGTGACCACCATCCATTACCGTAATGGCTTGTGCCTGAGTTGTTCATTCATGTATATCATCATATTTTATTAAATTCTATTATTTCCTTCCATTGCTCCACATTTCCCTATATTTCCATAGAAATTCGGCTTTGTAAGTTTCTCATGAATGTGTGCAATGATGATTAATGATTATTTTGCACAAGAAATTCATTTTTACTTCAAATATAAGTAAAAAAACAATATTGATGTCAGTACACCCTGAAAACGGCTTGCACTCAAAAGTAATTATAAACATATAAAACATATAAATATATACGTGTGCCCGTGTAACATGGTTTTCTGTGACTTTCTGCTAGGCATTTTCATTATTTCGAAAACTAGGGATAATTATTATTAATGTCACTAGCCTATAACCCAAAGAAAATTTACACTAGACTGGATAATGTGTGATAAATATATATATATATATATATATATATATATATATATATATATATATATATATATATATATATATATATATATATATATATATATATATTAAACTTGATCATTTGCTCGAGTGTACTGTGCATTCACATAAACAATTACAGGACCTCATTTAAAAGGATGGTACCATTTTTACGCCTGTAAGATGATGGGGACAGATTAGTTCTTGAGAGATTAAAACTTTTGTCATGCCATTTAAATGAGGTCCGTTATATATGAATATATATATATATATATATATATATATATATATATATATATATATATATATATATATATATATAACATAAAAGATGTATGTATGTTTGTGTGTGTGTGTTCCAGCATAACTCTGAAAAGCACGGGACAATTTCAACCAAAGTTGGTACACATATGACTTAAAATCTGGAAAAAAAAAACATACTTCGGGCGTAAGACATCAATAGCACCAAAGGGCACCAAAAGGGCACCAAAGGGGGTGGGGTGGGGAAGGCTTCCTGAAGTGGGCTGGTTCTCTCTATAGACTTATCTGGTGCATCAGTGAAAGAGCTAACGATCCTCGTCATCTCAAACTCATCCTTTCAGCGACTTTTGATCAGTATTGCCACCTTCGAAGCAACAAACAATTAGGGCCGTTCTGTAATTTCACAGGAAAGCTGTTCACTTAGAGAGAGAGAGAAAGAGAGAGAGACAGACAGAGACAGAGAGAGAGAGAGAGACAGAGATTCTAACATGAAAATGGAACATTTGTTAATTTACCCATACTCTGGATGAAATTCAATGACAGACGAAAAGAGATCTCATTAATATTTAAACTGATCATAAGTGGCGCCGTCTTTTGGGGTCTTCTGATTCTGATAGGGAATTCTTGTGTAAGCTGGCCTTCTATTTTCCCTGCGGAGGAAATCTTGTGCCATTGCAAAGAGGCAGAAACCTCAAAAAGAGAAAAATGTGAAATTATCTGAGTGACCACCATCCATTACCGTAATGGCTTGTGCCTGAGTTGTTCATTCATGTATATCACATATTTTATTGAGTTCTATTATTTACTTCCGTTGATCCACATTTCCCTATATTTCCATAGAAATTCTTTCTCACATGAATGTGTTCAATGATGAATAATGATTATTTTGCACAAGAAATTCATTTTTACTTCAAATATAAGTAAAAACAATATTGATGTCAGTACACCCTGAAAACATTGCACTCAAAAGTAATTATAAACATATAAAACATATAAATATATACGTGTGCCCGTGTAACATGGTTTTCTGTGACTTTCTGGGCATTTTCATTATTTCGAAAACTAGGCATAATTATTGTTAATGTCACTAGCCTATAACCTGAAAAATACACTGACTGGATAATTTGTGATATATAATATATATATATATATTATATATATATATATATATATATATATATATATATATAAAATATATATATTAATAAATTTCTGACTTAGATCTGTCAGGTGGACACTTATCCACTGGGCCATACAAGCTTGTATGGCTTGGATAAGTTTGAAGTTCACCCGTGACGTCAGTAGGAATTTCTTTCCACACGTGATTGATGATTTCTATATATATATATATATAAATATATATATATATATATATATATATATATATATATATATATATATATATATATATATATATACTGGATATATATATATATATATATATATATATATATATATATATATATATATATATATATATATATATATATATATATAATATAACTTGATGATTTGTTCAGTACTGTGCATTCACAAACAATTACAGGACCTAATTTAAATGGGATGGTAGCCTTTTTTACGCCTGTAAGATAATGAAAAGATTAGTTCTTGAGAGATTAAAACTTTTGTCATGCTATTCGAATGAGGTCCTTTATATATACAGTATATATATATATATATATATATATATATATATATATATATATATATATATATATATATATATATATATATATATATATATAAAAAAACATAAAAGATGTATATATGTGTGTGTGTGTTCCAGCATAACTCTGAAAAGCACTGAGCAATTTCAACCAAAGTTGGTACACATATGACTTACCATCTGAAAAAAAAAACTACTGCGGTGGTAAGACATCACTAGCACCAAAGGGCACCAAAGGGCACCAAAGGGGGTGGGGGTGGGAAGGCTTCCCTGAAATGGGCTGGTTCTGTCTATAGACTCTGTAACTAAACAAACTCTATAGGTTTATCATACCTCATTTCGGTATACAGTCAGTATACTATCTGGAAAAGAATACTGTGGGGGTAATACATCACTGGCACCAAAGAGGACAGGGGTGGGAAAGGGGTGACATTTAAAAATAACCAAAAATGACAGATATTGTCTAACCCATAGTTTTTGAGGTTGCTTAGATGACACTACTGATGCCTTTTAAGTTTAAGTTCACCCCAGTAGGAATGGGGTGTGAGAAGGGGTGAAATATAAAATGTTAAAAATACTGGACAATGTAACTGAAGCAGCTATCATTATGGGGTGTTAGGGAGGAGAAAGAGGGAAAGAGTGAGGGAAAGTTGGAGAGAGAGAGAGGTATCGGTCGTCATTCTCATACAAGTGTATGTATGTATGTATGTATGTATGTATGTATGTATGTATGTATGTGTATATGTATATATATATATATATATATATATATATATATACACATATATACTGTATGTATGTATGTATATGTATATATTTATATTTTTATGTTCTAAGTCCGGCTGGAAAAGTGAAATTGAATTTTGAATGTAATTTTGCCTTAGGGGCCAACACCTAGAACTCAGAACATATAAACAATAAATGTAATTAATAATATGACTTACCTTGAAATTACATCTATTTAAAGAAAAATGAGAATGTCGCCTTTTCATACCAGTCGGTTAGATAAAATTACTTGAAATTGATATGGACAGGCTGGCAGTCGAGCCATCAAGGCACATGCAATTTGCAATAAAAGGTGTAATTATAGTTACCCAATAAATAAAACGTTAACACGAATCTTATAAAATCCGTAAGACTGGCTGATAAATAAATTTACATCAGCACAACAATAACGCTGAGAGGCCTGGCACGTGGCCCTTGTGGACAGTTTCTCAGAAGATTCTTCCATGTGGCAAGATGGCAATGAGTCTTCTAAGACAATTGTGTCGCAAGGGCAGGGGCAGAACTTCAAAGAGCCAGATAACAGGATCCTGGAAAGGAATTCCAGGTCAGTATTTAGTGACACAAAGACATTCTCTCACAAGAAATTCATTATTCACGATGGAGGGGATTATCAATTAGATTTAATTAGCACATGGTAAGACTATGGTGGAATGCTCTAATTATTATCGCAGGACAAACTTCATTTAAGCTTGGAACAAGTCATGAGGGCAAATGTGCATACTAGGCTGTGGGAAACAAAGGGACTTTGTTTTGGGAGAATGAAAAGTTGGAAATACTGAAAATAGAGAGAAATTTACGAGAAGGAAAAAAGCACTGGCGTTACTTACAACTTCAGGATGTACTTTATTGCATCTGTGCATGGAGCTCGCTTGCAAAAGATGAATTCCGGCCGCAGAAGTCACGAGACGTTGCCAGCGGTAAGAGGGCAGAAGAGCACCAGCTTAGCATTGTTAAGCATCAGCGACCTTGCACTGTAGAGGTCTAGAGAGGAGTGAGATGGAGAGAGGTCACCGAGGTGTCTCATTCGATTTCTAGGGACGGGCACAGGACAACGGTTTTCCAGTACAAAGGTCAAAGTCTTGGATAATGAAAACCCACTCGTGCAGGACAGTTAATAACTGTTATTAAATGGTTGTACATTCTTTTTTTGAAACACATGAGAGCTCAATCCACTGGTTGAAGCACTTAATTTGAAAATAGATGTTGGAGACAATTACAATGAACACGGGGACGTATACAAGTTCACACAGTATGTGTGAATGAGTAAAAGGAAGAATTGATGGGATTTAAAAAGATCAAAGATTTGGGTATAAATGGAAAAAAAGATTATTGCTCTTGGCTTTATGAATTAATGGGTTTATTCTCCAATACACGCTTGCTATTATGACTATGCCCTTATTAATTTTCTTGGATGATGATGGAAGAATGTCAGAGTTCTCTCTCTCTCTCTTCCTGAGAGAATATTTGTATGGAACGTACTCGTGCCATTATTTAATTTACTCTAATTCATTCTTTCAATAATTCAATTTGAAAAATTACACTTTGAAAAATGATGCTAAGTTACTTTTTAAAAATTTACTTTTGGCATTTACATAATTTAATACCTAGCTCCAGTTATAACAAGTTAAATGGTGGAAAGGGTTTTCAAATTACCATCAAAATATTTTGGTAGGTTTTACATTAGACGAAAAGAAATGGAATTTCGTTTGGCAAGTGAACGATGAGAAGTGGAACTGGGTGTGCGGGAGAAACAGCCTTATACAAAAATCAATTGGTGATTTAAAATTTAGGGCAAAGAACACTAAAATTATTTAACTTAAAACATCAGTAATGCCTTTACTGTACTTAATATATTAAAGAAAATCTGAACTGGATATGGCGGTCTTAGAATTATGGGAATGAGACGATGGAACATGCATGCGCCGAGCTGATAGGAGTTGTCACACATATTTTAACAAACATGAATTTTCGAACTATACTTCACTGGCACAGGAATTGTACACTTCCTCTGCCATAACTGTTTTGGAACAACACACTTAGCTAACTGTTCACAGCTAACACTGCAATAAATCCCTGGTAAAGCACTTCCTAATTCCTAAATACCAATGCTCTGGTGTCAACAACACTGCAGCTAGTCTGTCTATGACGATGTGAAATTTCGAGGGCAGTTAGCCTGCATCGCTAACTCAAGAACTTTTTTGGCTCTCTTGACTTTATCCTATGATATGATAACTAAAAAATTCAGCTAAAGATCACTTCTTTTACAACACTTTTTCCCTATGTGTTCCTAATGTATCCTTAATATTACAACAATAATAACAATAACCCTTACCTTCTTATCTGTAGCTTCAGTTCTGTCACCCTTTATCTTTTGCCTTGCAAATAATGGAATCAAATTACTTTATGAATTATGTTATTCCTCAGTTCGTCTTCCTTCCTTGTCTAGTAATAGCAAAGACAATTCTCATAACTGTTTGACTAGATCCTGGCAAGGACGCCACTTTTATATACTGAGTCTAGCAGGAAGAGTGAAATTGAATTTTGAATGTAATTTTGCCTTAGGGGCCAACACCTAGAGCTCAGAACATAAACAATAATTGTAATTAATAGTATGACTTACCTTGAAATTACATCTATTTAAAGAAAAAATGGGAAAGTCGCCTTTTCATACCAGTCAGTTAGATTTAATTACTTTTTTTATACAGATCTTCCACATGAAATTAATATGGACAGGTTAGTGGTCCAGCCATCAAGGCACATGCAGTGTGCAATAAAATTTGTAATTACAGTTAGCCAATAAATCAAACATTAACATGAATTTTATAGAATGAATAAGACTGGCTGACAAGTTAATTTACATTAGCATAACGATAATGCTGAGAGGCCTGGCACATGGCCCTTGTGGACGGTTTCTCAGAAGATTCTTGCATGTGGCAAGATGGAAATAAATCTTCTAAGACAATTGTGTTGCAAGGGCAGGGGCAGAACTTCGAAGAGCCAGGTAACAGAATTCTGGAAAGGAATTCCAGGTCAGTATTTAGTGACACAAAGACTTCCTCTCACATGAAATTCATTATTCATGACGGAGGGGATTATCAATTAGATTTAATTAGCACTTGGTAACACTATGGTAGGAATACTCTTATTATTATCACAGAAACAAAGGGACTTTGTTTTGGGAGATTGAAAAGTTGGAAATACTGAAAATAGAGAGAAATTCACGAGAAGGAAAAAAGCACTGGCATTACTTACAACCTCAGGATGTACTTTATTGCATCTGTGCATGGAACTCGCTTCCAAAAGATGAATTCTGGTTGCAGAAGTACGGACATGTTGCCAGTGGTAAGAGGGCAGAACAGCACTAGTTTAGTGGTGTGAAGATCAGCAACCAAACGCTCTAGAGTTCTAGCGAGGAGTGAGATGGAGAGAGGTCACCGAGGCATCCCATTCGTTTTCTAGGGATGGGCACAGGACACCAGTTTCACCTGGAAGAGCAATAACAACCAGTCCAAAGGTTGAAGGGAAATAGCTCTTATTTATAGTTAAGACTAACTAAGGGTCAGCCTAGCTGCCCAGTTACTGTCCTGACTGGTCAGTCTTCCCTAAAGCCTTTCTGTCCCCCAGAATCGTTACTGTCCTGACAGGTCAGTCTTCCCTAAAGCCTTTCTGTCCCCCAGAATCATACAATATTGGGGTTAGGATGCCTACATTTTCCCCGCCCCCTAGTGGGGTCTCCCCCAGCAGCCATGAAATTTGATTTCCTAGCTAACAGGCTGTAGGGATAAATTTTCTAAATACATGAATATATATATATATATATATATATATATATATATATATATATATATATATATATATATATATATATATATATATATATATATATACTCTCATGTGTTTGAAAAAAAGAATGTAAACCATTTAATAACAGTTATTAACTGTCTTGCACGAGTGGGTTTTCATTATCCAAGACTTTGACCTTTGTACTGGAAAACCGCTGTCCTGTGCCCGTCCCTAGAAATCGAATGGGACGCCTCGGTGACCTCTCTCCATCTCACTCCTCTCTAGACCTCTACAGTGCAAGGTCGCTGATGCTTAACAGTGCTAAGCTGGTGCTGTTCTGCCCTCTTACCGCTGGCAACGTCTCGTAACTTCTGCGGCCGGAATTCATCTTTTGCAAGCGAGCTCCATGCACAGATGCAATAATGTACATCCTGAAGTTGTAAGTAACGCCAGTGTTTTTTTCCTTCTCGTGAATTTCTCTCTATTTTCAGTATTTCCAACTTTTCATTCTCCCAAAACAAAGTCCCTTTGTTTCCAACAGCCTAGTATGCATATTTGCCCTCATGACTTGTTCCAAGCTTAAATTAAATTTGTTCTGTGATAATAATTAGAGCATTCCACCATGGTGTTACCTTGTGCTAATTAAATCTGATTGATAATCCCCTCCGCTGTGAATAATGAATTTCAGG
The DNA here is from genome assembly GCF_040412425.1 of Macrobrachium rosenbergii. Taxonomy (NCBI): domain Eukaryota; kingdom Metazoa; phylum Arthropoda; class Malacostraca; order Decapoda; family Palaemonidae; genus Macrobrachium; species Macrobrachium rosenbergii. The sequence goes on along the minus strand of NC_089763.1, from coordinate 7,439,662 downwards.
TGAGAAAATGTCTTTGTGTCACTAAATACTGACCTGGAATTCCTTTCCAGGATCCTGTTATCTGGCTCTTCGAAGTTCTGCCCCTGCCCTTGCGACACAATTGTCTTAGAAGACTCATTTCCATCTTGCCACGTGCAAGAATCTTCTGAGAAACCGTCCACAAGGGCCACGTGCCAGGCCTCTCAGCGTTATTGTTGTGCTGATGTAAATTTATTTATCAGCCAGTCTTACGCATTTTATAAGATTCGTGTTAACGTTTTATTTATTGGGTAACTATAATTACACCTTTTATTGCAAATTGCATGTGCCTTGATGGCTCGACTGCCAGCCTGTCCATATCAATTTCAAGTAATTTTATCTAACCGACTGGTATGAAAAGGCGACATTCTCATTTTTACTTTAAATAGATGTAATTTCAAGGTAAGTCATATTATTAATTACATTTATTGTTTATGTTCTGAGTTCTAGGTGTTGGCCCCTAAGGCAAAATTACATTCAGAATTCAATTTCACTTTTCCAGCCGGACTCAGAACATAAAAATATAAATATATACATATATACATATACATACATATAGTATATATGTGTATATATACTGTGTATATCTATCTATCTATCTATCTATCTATCTATCTATCTATATATATATATATATATATATATATATATATATATATATCAACGGAAGTATATATATAACTACATAAATATGTACATACATACATACATACATACATACATACATACATACATACATACATACACATCACTGAGAATGACAACTGATAACCTCTCTCTCTCTCCAGCTCTCCCTCACTCTCTCCCTCTTTCTCCTCCCTAACACCCCATTAAGATAGCTGCTTCAGTTACATTGTCCAGTATTTTTAACATTTTATATTTCACCCCTTCTCACACTCCATTCCTACTGGGGTGAACTTGAACTTAAAAGGCATCAGGAGTGTCATCTAAGCAACCTCAAAAACTATGGGTTAGACAATATCTGTCATTTTTGGTTATTTTTACATGTCACCCCATTCCCACCCCTGTCGTCTTTGGTGCCAGTGATGTATTACCCCCACAGTATTCTTTTCCAGATAGTATACCGACTGTATACTGAAATGAGGTATGATAAACCTGTAGAGTTTGTTTAGTTACTAAGTCTATAGACAGAACCAGCCCATTTCAGGGAAGCCTTCCCACCCCCACCCCCTTTGGTGCCCTTTGGTGCCCTTTGGTGCTATTGATGTCTTACGCCCGAAGTATGTTTTTTTTCCAGATTTTAAGTCATAAGTGTACCAACTTTGGTTGAAATTGTTCAGTGCTTTTCAGAGTTATGCTGAACACACACACACAAACATACATACATCTTTTTATTATATATATATATATATATATATATATATATATATATATATATATATATATATATATATATATATATCTATACATACTTAACGGACCTCATTTAAATGGCATGACAAAAGTTTTAATCTCTCAAGAACTAATCTGTCCCCATCATCTTACAGGCGTAAAAATGGTACCATCCTTTTTAAATGAGGTCCTGTAATTGTTTATGTGAATGCACAGTACACTGAGCAAATGATCAAGTTTAATATATATATATATATATATATATATATATATATATATATATATATATATTATCACATATATCCAGTCTAGTGTAAATTTTCTTTTATCACAAATTATCCAGTCTAGTGTTATAGGCTAGTGACATTAATAATAATTATCCCTAGTTTTCGAAATAATGAAAATGCCTAGCAGAAAGTCACAGAAAACCATGTTACACGGGCACACGTATATATTTATATGTTTTATATGTTTATAATTACTTTTGAGTGCAAGCCGTTTTCAGGGTGTACTGACATCAATATTGTTTTTTTACTTATATTTGAAGTAAAAATGAATTTCTTGTGCAAAATAATCATTAATCATCATTGCACACATTCATGTGAGAAACTTACAAAGCCGAATTTCTATGGAAATATAGGGAAATGTGGAGCAATGGAAGGAAATAATAGAATTTAATAAAATATGTGATATACATGAATGAACAACTCAGGCACAAGCCATTACGGTAATGGATGGTGGTCACCTCAGAATAATTTCGCATATTTTCTCTTTTTGAGGTTTCTGCCTCTTTGCAATGGCCCAAGATTCCCTCTGCAGGGAAAATAGAAGGCCAGCTTACACAAGAATTAGATCTATCAGAATCAGAAGACTTCCCAAAAGACGGCGCTACTTATGATCAGTTTAAATATTAATGAGATCTCTTTTTCGTCTGTCTTTGAATTTCATCCAGAGCCCATGGGTAAATATAACGAAATGTTCCATTCAGGATTCATGTTAAAATCTCTCTCTCTCTCTCTCTCTCTCTCTCTCTCTCTAAGTGAACAGCTATCATGTGAAATTACAGAATGGCCCTAATTATTTGTTGCTTCGAAGGTGGCGATACAGATCAAAAGTCGCAGAAACGATGAGTTTGAGATGACGAGAATCGTTAGTTCTTTCACTGATGCACCAGATAAGTCATTGGGATTTTTCCTTGATAATGCTAGTCGCTCTGACGAGCCACGTAATATATCCATATATTTAAGGAAGGCGCAAAAATTCTCTCAAAAGTAAATAAGTAAAAGAAAACGTGTTATCGATTGCCAAAAAAACACCAAAGAAATGGCTGATAAAATTTAGGAGACCACAAAAATGTATGAATATTTTAGGTACTTATGAAGGCCTAAGGTTTCTGTACATAGCTGACAACAACACTACTCTTGGATGAGGCCGGAGAAGCAACACAAAAAAATATTTTTTATAAAATAACGACTGTGAGGTGACTGATGAATAAAAAAATATAGAGAGAGAGAATGGAAAAGAAGGCATCGTTACAGTGATCATTAATTCCTCTCCATTGAGTGCCCGTTCTCTCTCTCTCTCTCTCTCTCTCTCTCTCTCTCTCTCTCTCCCCCATAGGCCAACTAATTCTTATAATGAGTGCCTAAGTTTAAAATCGCAGTAAACACTGAAACTGTAACACAAGATGAAATCTTACCCTTCATTATTTGGGACGATCATCAATTACTCAGTCTTTCGTCTTCGCTGCTACAATATTCCTTAAGAATTCTCTTTATGTATCAAAGCAGGGGACAAGGAAAGAGAGGGCTGAATATATAAGGACACAGAGTCATTAGAATGGCAAGACTACTTGAAAGAATGAATAGAGCATGAAAACAAATATTTCGGTTAATTAAATCTTTTCGAATACACCAATACTCCACAATATTGATCGAAATGAGCATTTAAATAAAATCTTCTACTGTGGAAACATAATCACGTAGGGGAAGGGTTGGGGGAGACACAACCCCCCCTTCTCTCTCTCTCTCTCTCTCTCTCTCTGGCGGTGAAGGTTGCGGCAGGTGAGGTCGGAGGAGTGGCGGCCATCTGTCTACTGACGGAGGAGGAGAGTTTGTGTACTCGCGGTGCCCTAGTGACAGAAACAGGGACAAGCGGGGTAGCATCGCCCGAGAACGCAGAACATACGAAATAATTATAATTTTACTAGTACTGGTATTTTCGGACCATCGCGTTCGTGATAAGTCAGAACAGTGTAAAATTATTCATTTAATTCTGCCTTCATGTATATGAGAAAAGTACTAATAGGGTTGTGCGGCATGTTGGATGCTATGACTTGTTGATTTTTCTAAAGTATATTTCAGTTTTATGTTTTGTAGGCGAAAGTAGCAAATGCTTAAAAGGTCATAAAGTTTTCGTTTATTTAGCTGTATGTAAAGTGTTCTCTGCCAAAATTAAAATGCTGAAAATATGATATAGTATGGTTTCAAGCAATTTGGTTTACATATTTTTTTTCTATTGTAAAGATTTATGTGTGCATTTTTACGTCCTTTTGTTGGACCATATTGAAGAATTTGTCATTTAATAGCTGTATACGTTGTGGTCAATTAAATTCTATTTATCTATCTATCTGTCTACCTGTACAGACATAATCTCTATTTTCGGGATCAATCTGTCAGTCAAATAGTCTTTAGGTATAAAAAGAAAATGTATACCTTAGTTTAACCAGACCACTTAGCTGATTAACAGCTCTCCTAGGGCTGCCCCGAAGGATTAGAATTATTTTACGTGGCTAAGAACCAATTGGTTACCTAGCAACGGGACCTACAGCTTATTGTGGAATCCGAACCACATTATAACGAGAAATGAATTTCTATCACCATAAATAAATTTCTCTAATTCTTCATTGACCGGTCGGAGAATCGAACGCGGGCCCAGGAGAGTGATAGCCGAAAACGATACCAACCCGTTCAATGAGGAAATAGTTTTAGATATGGAAATAAACCCAGTAACGAGTGCTAATGGCACCGTATTTGGATGAATGGAACGGTTTTCCTAAATAATATTTTTTTGCGTCAAGCTCCTTCACAGTTTGCTTGACATTTCATAAAACCATGGGTTGGAGGCTCTAATATGTTACCAATATTGTTAAACAAATGTGTAACGTTCGTGAAAGATAGATATAGGATTTTCTGAAATGTCATCTGTTACTCGAAAAATAGATTTCTGATCTTTGATAAGTGGTGTCTGACTGCTGACTGTATGTAGGCAACAAAAATTATGGTAAATATATTTTGAAATCGTCTATCTCTTGAGACTTATTATGAAAAGGTGGTTATTTGAATATCTTCAGAAATTCTTCAGCACGAAAATCTTGCCATGCAATGTCAATGTAACCATAGGGGATGATAAATACATCGTAGGCTAAATTCTGCATAGTATAGGTCTTAAAAGGATTAGTAAAGTAAGGATTCTATTCCAGGTTTTTTCTTCTATAAACTTATTCGTATTCTGGTTTGTTGTAGTTCCAAAAACTGTCAGCTTATTAATATGAGATTTGGATCTGCCTTCTTTTTTAGGGGGGCAATAAAAATCATTCATATCCTCATATGACCATAATAGAGATTTCAAGCGAAAATTCCGAAAGCCGTCGGTAATTACTTGATATATACACAGAGTTAATGCGTAATGACAAGGATGATTGAGGTTTTGTTCGGTTTTTCATTGTCATTAAATGAGAAACGATTTGTGTAAAGCATTAGTGAAATCGTCTCAACCTTCAATTCAGCCCGAGATTTTAACGGTAATAGGTCCTAAATCAAACAATTAAAGTCTATTGCTCTGATAACAGAGAAAAAACTAGTCATTTTGATTATTTGCTTTATGAGGCTAAAAAAAGAAGTCATTTTAGAAAAATATTGAAATTTATAATTATGTAGTTGCTTAGGTATTTGTTAAAAATTCACTCAGACGAAAGATTGGCCACTGTTTATAAAATAATAATAATAATAATAATAATAATAATAATAATAATAATAATAATAATATCTGTTAAATAATAATGATAATAATAATAATAATAATAATAAAAAATAATAATGATAATAATAATAATAATGATAATAATAATAATAATAATAATAATAAAAATAATAATAATAATAATAATAATAATAAAGAACGGCTGGCCACCTAATTCAATAATGCGCCATATTTAGTTAAAATAAAAAAGGTTTAGAATTTTATTTAACTTTTGTTTTTTTATATACTGTATATATATTTACTCGATCTTCTTTTATTTCTTCTGGAAATTCATTTTAATTTTGCCATTTGTAATAAGACGGCAAAAGTGACTGGAATCCAGCAATGAAAAAGATCTTGAAGACAAGGAAGCCTAAAAGTGATAAAATTACTAAATACATTTGATGACAGCGTTTCACCATCTTGAAAGAAATGAAAGAAATCCGGGAAACGACAACAAGGCAGACAAGAATTTCAACAGGGCCTCGAATGATATCAATTAAATGAGTAAAAGAAAATAAATATAAAATCTTAATTGCTCTGAATGTGGACAATCTTAGCACAATACCGTAAAGGAAACTCATCGACAAAACCCTGGAAATAAGCCCTCATGAGGAGACTTGCGAATCCGATAAAGATTTCTGGTAAATCGCGACCTTCAGGTCCTTTATCTCACCCGGAGGTCTCCGGCGGTTCTCAGAATTCCCCTCTTTAACATTATTATCGAGGAAGTGGCTGCCTTCGTCTCGTTTACTGACATTTTCAGAAAGAAGAATAACTGCATAAGACTTGATGAAACTGATGACATGGTATTATTTTAATTCAAAACCTTCAAACTGTTTGAACACCAGTGATTTCACCAAGTTCCTGCTGCCACTCTTACCTCTCCTATTGAAAATTAACGAAAGAGTCTTCAGTGTCAGACATACCCCCGTAAAAAAGCCAGCACAAGATTCTCTCAACCCAGTAATGGAACATTGTAAAGAGTTTCGTGGCACCTGATAGACGTTTCTCAGGAATTTGAATATTGTCAAAATAAGTCAGTTGCAAAATACTGCCAGAGCGGACATTCAGCCAAATGAAGGGACGTCAGTATGAGTAAACAACATCGAACCGTCATTTTCTGCACCAGAATCCTCCGCGTAACGCAGGGAAAATATAATTGTTTGCCCAAAATGAATATGGATTCAGCTTTGTTTTGCTGCTCAGATTTACCTAACAAGCTCTAGGTAGCTTTGTAAAACGTAATTCTATCAATGTTTTTGTGAGAGTGGGGCGGGGGCGTCCTTTTTCTGGCTCTCCCCCATCCATGCTAAATGACTTCATACTCTTGCAAGTATGTATTCTACAATTAATGTTGCTGGCGCTATGCCCCGAATTCCTCGAGCAAAGCGACTGTCTGAAAGTTATTCATGAAAACGAAGATTTGAATTGGTAAATGTTGTCGTATTTGCGAATTTTTTTTAATATAAATTTTGGATATTCGAAATCTCAATCCCAGAATTAAATTACACCGAAAACATTTGCCAACAGCCCGTAAAGAGTGAGCTTTCCAGAAAATATAAAACAGCCCCTTTAAAAGTGGGATCCCGGAACACATAATGAGCAAATAAGAAAAAAAGAAAAATATTTAATAGCGACAAAAGAGATGTGAGAGCAGTGATTTTATAAAGGAAATTTCCGACAGCAGCGCAAAGGTTTCTCCTGAATGAAAAACGCAAAATCGCAAGTGTCAGGAAGGAAAATTGTGAAGACGACGCGACTGTCTCCGTTTTGATATTTGGGCCGTTAACGAGGATGCTTGGACTTGTTGCTTTCTGTCCAATTCGAAATAAAAGCGGCATTTTTCAGACACAAACGAGACTCCTGGATTACAGAGGGCGAAGTTATTCCTGTTGTAGTTCAGAAAATGATAAATGATCTCTTGAAATATGAATGCATAAAAATAAATGAAAAATCAACTCTTCCTTCTCAGCGTCAAATTGTTTATTCATGTTAAAGGTGATAGATTAATTGACATGTAAATGAAATAGAAATTGTTTTGACGGGTAATGCAATTATTCTATTCCCATTGTAGAATATAAATAGAAATCTGTTTTAGTTTGTCTGTTCAGTACATCAGTAAAATAGTTGGTCTAGTTAATCAGAGGCCAACATCTAGAAATGCTATTTTGTTATTAAAAAAATTGCAAATATTTTACACTTCGAAATTTACAAACCTTTCCAACAGCCGTAAAAAAGTTCCTAATGTCAACGAGTCTACTGTATGTTTTTGTAAGTGCATTTATATTTTATATGTTAGATGAATTTGAGACATGGCCTCTGGAACCTTCATAAAAGTTTATATGACTTTTTTTAGTTAATGGGAAATTAATTTGGGCAGCAAGAAGGAAAGAGGGAAGACAAAAACACTACAAAAATATTTTCTGAACTTGCAAAACGGAAATAAGTGAATATCCAATTATTATTTTAAAATAATCAGTCCCAAAAATGCCTTTGTATGTAGCTTTTCATTTATCAAATAATAATTCATGTTCACAAGTAATATATATATTCGTGTCATTATTCGTGCTTTAGGTGCTTGACCTTCTAGCTGTAGCAGTGGAGGTTTTTAGCCCCTTGAGGCGGGTAGCCTTCCAGTTACTTCTCCTGGGAAGCACTGGAATAGTAGTTACTGGCACTGGAGGCAATGGTGGAGCCACTCAGGACCTAAGTGGTAGGAGTGGCACTGGAGGCAATGTTACCAGACGGAGTTCTGGAACTGTGCCAGCCACTCCAATTTGGCTGCTTGGACGACAACCCCTGACAGTGGTAATGTGCCAACAATGGGGTCTTATGAAACAGCTCAACGTTCGTGATGGAGTGCCATCCACTTCAGCTCTTCATCCAGCCAAAGTGTACTGATCCAGTTGAAATCTGGGTGTTCCAGCTCTGGCACTGGGGTTTTGTCAGGCCAACGCATATTGTCCCAGCTGGAAGCTATTTTATATGGCTATGGAGCAGGTGCAGACTCTGGCACTGTCTCAGGCTCAGGCATGTCAGACAAGCTGCCTAGGGTATATGGCAGAAGATCTGCAGGCGGGGCAGGTTTAGGCACTGGCAGTGTAGTTCTTGCAGGGCACTCTCTATAATTCTGGGTGTGCCTGTAGGCTTTACTCACATGGCAATATGGCTTATTGAAATCTCTTTTGGAGGGCTGCTTCGGAAGGGCTCCCCCTTCGGCTTGGTGCAGGGGGTGTCTTCTTAGTTATCCAGCCAACATCGCAGTTAAATATTTTTGGAACCTGTATCCAATATAGCCTCTCTCAGTCCGTGCCTCGCATAGGCAGTAGCTGTCTCATCATAGGTGGCCATTTTGGCTGAATTGATAGAGGTTGAATATTGTAACTATGCTAGACGATTTGTTAAGGATGAGCAGCTGTGCAAAAGTGACACTGCATTGAAAGGCATTGCCTTTAGTCTGTGCATTATAGGCACATGTAAATGAATAATGAGTAGCTTTGCAAACAATAGCACTGAATGCAAATGGCACTCTGAACTAGGCAGAGTGTAATTCCAACAAAATAATAAAGTGGGCTGGTATAAAGCTCTAACTATAATAAGTGTGCCCCTATGGTAAGGAAGACGCTAATAAAATTTGTGGATTAACACAATGCACAGGTCATAGCCTACGATGCAGAAGTGAGAGTATTGGGACAGAATGCACGGGTCAAAGCCTACAAATGCCAAGGTATAAGTATTGTAACATGCTGCATGGGTCAAAGACTATGAATGCAAGAGTGTGACTATAACACAATGCAAGGGTCTAAGCCTACAGTACAATGCAAAGGTGGGATTACTGCAACACAAAGCACCGGTCAAAACCTGCAGATGCAAAGGTATGATTAACTTATCACAATGAATGGGTCAAAGCTTATGAATGAAGAGGCATGATTATTTTACCCCAAATAAAATAGTACGTATGTGCAAATCTGGCATTCACCACAACATATCTTAGAGAGAATGGAAACCATTCCCACCTAGTGTCTAGTTTTGGCTGCAGAATAAAACGTATGTGCTAATCTAGTACTGCTACCAAGATACCCTAGCTCCCACTGGTGTCTGTCTATGGGGCAACTAATCACAACACACTTATGGGTTTGAAACATGGAGTGCTTAACTTGCCCACGGACACAATGGTAACACGCGGAGCAGAGGTGGATCACATAATAAAATATAAAATCAGCACAGTGACTGCACTGATAAGTACAGGCTACGAATGGGCTTGTAAAGTTCCCAATCGGGTATATATAAGACAGGGAATTCCAGTAAAATGCTGCCTAGTACGTTAGATGGGTTTGCTTTATTCTAGCAATAATTAAATTCACTTATCCAAGGCGTAGTGAAAAATCAACCCATTGCAGGGCAGTAGCAATAATTACATTCGCTTGTCTAAGGCGTAGCAGAAAATCAACACTCGCTGGGACATTGGCTTTCAAGAAAAGACGTGATTCCAGAGATTAATATCTGACACGTGAAGTTAAGGTTTGCTAACTCGAATGACTCGGTTATTGTAAAGGCAATGGTCGTAATTTTAATCAACTCATATACCAAGGTTATCATGTTCCCTACAAAGATGGGTAACAAGGAATACTTAAGGAAAACTCTCTCTCAGATGAAATAACCAAAATGCAGCTTAAGAATGCATGGTAAAAGATAATAGCAGAGCTAATGAAATGTTATTTTCCCCCACTCACATTACAATGAACGATATGGCAGTGATCAATTGCCTTCAAAAGAAGAGTTACGTAATGTTTGCGTTTTCCCAAATTCAGAATAACTACGTTTTTAAATAACAATAATAAATAAAATTGTAAGAATTATAAGATGATGCGCTTAACAGTGATATCCAACATGTGGAAATAATAAAACGCATACGCGTATAATGCATAAATAATTATGCATAAATGTATGCACGAACACACACACACACACACACACACACACACACACACACACATATATATATATATATATATATATATATATATATATATATATATATATATATATATATATATATATATATATATATGTATATATATATGTGTATATATATATATATATATATATATATATATATATATATATATATATATATATATATATATATATATTTATATATATATATATATATATATATATATATATATATATATATATATATATATATAAATAAAATAACTATATATAATAAAAAAAAAATAATTATTCCTTATTCCTGCTGCCAACGTTTTGTTAGGATTCATCAATAGGATGATGAGTTTTTGAATGCCAGACCAGATGATCAATCAAATCTCTTTTGTCGATGGATGTAACGCAAAGCATTCATCATTTCCTGTATTTACTAATCAGCAGTGAACGGGAAAGTCCCACCAATTGGAAAATAATTGTGGACATTTTCGCCTGGCGTCCTTGCTCTTCAAAAGATTGTATTCACTGCTGCTTACTCTTTTGTTAGAGCGGTAAATCGTTTGCTCTGTTGGTTGTGTAAACTCACTTAATTCATTGCCACTTGCATTTGACAGCAAACATTTGCTGTAGTTTCAATAGCGTTTGGCATAAACTTATTCTCCATTCCCTTGCTTTCCCTGGGCATCAGTTCAAACTTTCACGAAAGAGTTCTTGGTAGAAGGTCATGTGGCACTTTTCAATTATTAGGTCTATAATCAATCTTGTTGGGTAATGTGTTGTATAAATGATATATCAGTCTTTTATGGGTTCGATATTTTGCATATAAAGTCACAGACCGTGTTCCACATATCCTGTAAGTGTTTGTTTCAAAATGAATTCTTTCACAGCAAACCAGAAAGAATACTTCTTGACTACTGGATGATCCCAGTAGGTATTTGCAGAGTGTAATTGATCTCAAGAGTCATATTGTTGTTAATGTTTGTTAACTGGAGATTATATACCTTATTGGCTAAGTATTATACCACAGAGAACAGCGTTGTCCAACGCACAGTTGAATATGCGTTGGTTTTTATGTCATATATCATGAACAAATTTTGATTTAACTTTTGTTATTAAACATGATGAAATGGGTTTGCTTTGTGTTGTTATATATCATAAAGTATAACATTGATAACAAAAAATGAATAAGAATTTCAAAATGATATTCCAACTTAGCGTAAAACTTTTCCTAGTAAATTCTGTCAACGTAAATTCTGAATTAACTTTCACTTATCAAACAGAGTTTAAATCTTTGCATTCTGGGTGCTTCTATAGTATTCAAATCACGTTTAATTAGGTAAGACACAAACTTTTAGGTTTATGAAGGTAATAAAATTAGTAATAAAAATATTAATAAAATTCACGCATGAGAAGTAGAGGAGCATGAATAAGCAAACATAAAAAAGGCAAAAAAATGTACGTTTATCACCATAAAACCAATGAACAAAAACGGAATCAAAATTTGAAAATAAAAAATCAACTGGGCAACAGAATAAGAGGAAATATATTAAAAAAACAAATCATTGGCACCAGTGAGGATATAAATCAAATTCTCAAAACCAAACCAACTAAAACATATAGCCTACATTCAACTATTCAGGGCTAAAAAGTGGGGCCGAAAACAAACAAGTAAAAAATGCCCCAAAGTTTCTTCGGCACAATCGAGTTTTCTGTACAGCGTATAATGCTGTATGAAACTCTCAGCCATGGCCCATGAAACTCTCATCCAGCCATGGTGGCATGTGTTGTTGCGTTGCCAGACTCAGGATTATGGCTAACTTTAACCTCAAATAAAATAAAAACTACTGAGGCTAAAGGGCTGCAATTTGGTATGTTTGATGATTGGAGGGTGGATGATCAACAACACCAATTTGCAGCCCTCTAGCCTTGGTAGTTTTTAAGATCTGAGGGCGTACAGAAAAGTGCGGACGGACAGACAAAGCCATCCCAATGGTTTTCTTTTACAGAAAACTAACCAAAGAGTTACATCTAATATTCAAAATACACTTCTTTTATATACTTGTGTTGGATGGAAACCGAAAAAAGAAAGAAGCAAAAGTTATTGAGTTTTTTTAAACAAAATTTTATTTGTCTCCCGATCTACTTTCGTAAAGAAAGGTTACTGGCCGGTGCATCAGAAGTGATAACTATGAAGAGTGTACAATAGACTGAATCCTGAGAAAATGACGAAGCATATTTTATATGTATCTGGTAGTTACTCAGTTAACGTTTGTTGTATCAAGGTAATCTCATAATGGAATAATAGCCCTATAGCAATACAAGTTGAGAGAGAGAGAGAGAGAGAGAGAGAGAGAGAGAGAGAGAGAGAGAGAGAGAGAGAGAGAGAGAGAGGACAAGGATCTAAGATTACGAAAAGAAATGATTGGATATGATTGAAAGTCAGTGGTTTGCAATAAGAATCTTACAAGGGGCTAAGCCAGAAAAATGCGTTTCCTGTCTATGAAGTTTTAAAAAATAGAGTAAAGGAAATTCCAAAAATTTTCCAGCATTTGTAACATAACGAAAATATAATATATATATATATATATATATATATATATATATATATATATATATATATATATATATATATATATATATTATATATATATATATATATATATATATATATATAATTCAGAGATAGGGAGGATAGATGTAATGGGATTTTTCTATACCTTGCAGAACCAATTACCTTGACAGATATATAATCAATAGAAACAACCTGCATTGGCACTAACACCTATATAATTACTAGAAAAGGTCGCTACTGAGAGCTTTTGGTTATGTGCAGGGGTTTACTTCAACTCACAGATGAAGTATGGCTAATTAAAATTGAATCATTCAAACTATTGTAAATAAACCTCATCTCTGATACACTTTAACAGCAAATTAAACTCTACTGAGCACTCAGTATAAAATTAATTATGCAGATTTTACAGCACAACGGAACTTGTGGCTCAAGAAATGCTTTGGGTTCCTTGGGACTTCAGTACAGGACATCTAGCTTTATTTTTCCACTAGGCAAGAATGGTGATGAAGGAGGCGAGTTTAACAAGATAACCTGTATCGGAAATAGAATAATTCCAGATAAAGCTTTGTGAATGATAGAATAATTCTCTAGCATTAATGGCATATGGAAGGAACGAATAACGTACTCCACTATGATCAAGGGACAATTAAGTCACTAAGTTATATCACCAAGAGAACACTCAAAACAATGGTAACGGAATTATATAAAGGCATTTAATGAGGGGAAGAAATTGTGAAACGAAATTAGATGGTTTGGTAGGAGGAAAGGGAACTGGTAACTCAGTGTTAACTCCAGACGTACCGTGGATAAGCCCTTGCAAGTGCACTATTGCAGTGATGGCTGGATGACTGGACATGTCTTCGTCAACACTGTAATGGCGCCTTGCTGCCTGGCCGCTTGTGGCCTCTGTTCCAGTTCCTGGCAATTACCCATACAAAGAAGGCCTGGGTTGGGGCGTAGAGTGACAAACGTTTTCTCCAACTGGGTCCTGAGCTGAGACTGACTTGATTTGGACTTTTGTATGTCCTTTAAACATAGCCTCGGGTCAGACGCCAGGTCATTCAAAACAGAGATCTCCGATGACATTCTGAAACATTAAGGATACCAGTAGACACGGGGTCACAGCAGGAGGTTTATTAGAAGTAGTCCTTATTGAAAGGGGACATAGCTGCCACTGAATCTGTTAATTCCCTGTGGATACCTCTAATCTAGCTACCTGGTTTGACCCCTTGCGAGAGTTGCACCCAAAAGTTCCCTCTAATCCTGACTATGGTCGGCCCTGGTACCTCCCCTCCCCTATTTTGGCTTCGGTGAATGGGAGTTTGATCCCTATTTTGGCTAAGCATAGAGGCGATGACGATATGAATAATTATATAATATATATATATATATATATATATATATATATATATATATATATATATATATATATATATATATATATATATATATATATATATATATAATATGATATAATATAATATAAAGAGCCCATAAAAACGCATAAAATGTAGAAAGTAAAAGCTATATTTCAGAGACCAAACTGTCTCTCTCATCAGGCGAGAATAAGTTACAGAAAAGTGGTATTTCTCTTTAATCTTCTTAATTGCTGGTTGCAGGAACATTTTATCTATAATATCTGAATCCCAGGCACCTCTTGAAAGATTCATGGGATTTCTTTGTTTAATCAAGGCTGATTCCACCATCTGGCTTTTGAACCGACAATTGCTGCTATAAATTATATTTGATGGAATTCTGTTTTAACAGAAAATATTTCATATATATTATATATATATATATATATATATATATATATATATATATATATATATATATATATATATATATATATATATATATATATATATATATATATATATATATATATATATATGTGTGTGTGTGTGTGTGTGTGTGTGTGTGTGTGTGTGTGTGTGTGTTAGAAATGGCAAAGAGTCACAAAATACATATAAGTTAATTCAGAAAAGGCCCGAGATTTTCAGAAGCCCTGAAAACTCAGTATCTCAAAGGTTTCCACTAATTCTGGAAGTTTATGTTGACTCTGGATGCTGGAAGCCATTATTGGGTTTCAGCAAACAAAACATTTGAAAAGTTAATTTGCTTTCAAGATTTTGAGATCAAGAGATAGAAACTAAGAGAGAGAGAGAGAGAGAGAGAGAGAGAGAGAGAGAGAGAAACTATTAATCTTTAGGAATGAGAAATGCAAGGTAATGATATAGCATGCAACCGAACTTGTTTTTGCAAGTTACAAGATCAATTGTTTGTAACTGAAATGACTTTATATGTAAATTTCATCATATATTTTAGGAGAAGAGAGACAGATGACCACGGAATAAGCTGAAATAAAAACATAAACAAATTTTTGTAAAACATGCTTTTATTAAAATTCACTAAAAAATAAATAATAATTTTTTGAGACACCCCAGGATTTCCTTACAATTAAGCATGTCTACAAAAATAAAAGCGTGGGTGCCAAACATGGAAAGAAATGCTACAAGAAAAAAAATATATTTATATTTCTTTTCTTGTAGCATTTCCTTCCATGTTTGGGGCCCGTGTCTTTATTTTTGTAGACATGATTAATTGTAAAGAAATACTGGTGTCTCAAAAAATTATTTTTTACTATATAGTGCATTTTAATAAAAGCATGTTTAAAAAAATTATATGTTTTTATTTAATACTTTTTAGTTTTGACAGACAATTTATGATTGTAGTTAACGACATTGATATCCGTTTACGGGGGGAGGGAAGGGGGAGGCGAAGGGAGGGAACAGGGGAAGGGTAAGGGGAATCGGAGGGGATGGAAGAGGGAAGAGGAGGGAAGGGGGAAGGGGTTGGTTGAGAGGAAGGGGGAAGGGTAGGGGAATCGGAGGGGATGGAAGAGGGAAGAGGAGGGAAGGGGGAAGGGGTTGGTTGAGGGGAAGGGGTGATGGAGAGGGAGGGATAGGAAGATGGAAGGTGAGTGGGAGGGGAGGCGAGGATGAAGATAGAGAAGGGAAAGGGGAGTGGGAGGGGGAGATGAGGAGGTAGGTGGAGGGGAGGAAAATGGGAAGGTGATGGAGGGGAAAGAGAGGGAGGGGTGGAGGGGAGGGGGTAGGGGAGAGGAAAGGGTTACGTAGAAGATAGTTTCTACCGAGTCAAAGAAGTTGTGAAAAATCCGAAGAGTTTCATACCAATCCTGAGATACTGGGAGAGGTCACTGTAGGGTCACTAGAGGTCACTGCTGACCTACTGATCATGTAAGGTGGTATTGCCACCGGGATTGAGTAACCATGCAAAATTTCAAGTCCATTGGACGAAGGGAACAGGTTGAAAATTGAGTTACAAACAGACAGACGGATGCAGAAATTAGGATCATATCCGAATTCCATTTTGCCCACACTAATGTTTTTTTTTTTTTTTTGAGAAAGAAAAAGAGCAGGAACAAACAAAACAAAAAAAATGGAAGGATAAAGTCAGTCTGACAAATCTGTAGTTTTAGTCCAATAAGAAACTGAAGAATCTCCATGGGATTAAAAGGCTCTTGGATCTTTCATGTGTTGATAATGATAGAAGTGTACAGTGATAAAGTGGTATAACCCTGTACAGAGGTCACTAATGACTATCGTCAAGTAATCGACTAAAGACTGGAAAAAGCACTCTATCTTTTCCATAGAGAGAAAGAACCGCTGGTGTATCATCGCAGCTGTAAATGAATGGATTTTTAGTCATTCGATGCTGTTACTCACAAAGAAATAAATCGATCAACTTCAGAAATTCCTTGCATGGCAAATTCTAATAGAGTTGACAACCAAATAAAATCACTAAACTGAAAGACGAGCGAAAAGGGAGAGAAGGGAAAATGAGAATCAGTCAGTCTTCAAATGGTGATTTGGAACAAATTTTTAAGAGAATTCGTAGAGGTAGCACAGCACAGTTATACAGCCCAGACTTTAACGAAGAGGACAGATGAGAAGAAGAGTAAATAAGCCGGGCACTAAATATGAAGAAAACAATTTTCTCTATCGTATTAGATTCCATTGCAATTGGAAATAAATACCATAAATAAAAAAATTGAGTAAGTGTGTCAAAGAACAATAAATAAACTGACCACATCAAAACTATATAGCTCAGTGGAAACAGAGCCATAGCAACAACACAGAAATATTATTTATCAGTACTCTTCTTTGCGGCTGTTAATATTCATACATAAACATGAATGGATAAATTGGTGAATTCATTTTGATTGCCTTTTATATAGTGTGTGCCTGCCCGCCCTCCCTTCCATAAATCCCCTTTCTTCTCATATATATATATATATATATATATATATATATATATATATATATATATATATATATATATATATATATATATATATATATATATATATATATATATATATATATATATGTGTGTGTGTGTGTGTGTGTGTGTGTGTGTGTGTTACAGTCAACACGCATAATCAGTCATTACGTGTAATGACTGAAATTTCAGTCGTCAAGCGTAATGCACTTAGGGACATTTGATCGCCCCAGGAGCTAGTACTAAACACGGCGAAAGACATTTGACCCCCAGGGACTAGTACTAAACCCGGCGAAACAGTGTAGGTGACTCACTGTTTCGCCGTGTTTATACTAGCTCCTGAGGATCAAATGTCCCCTAAGTGCATTACGCGTGATGACTGAAAATTCAGTCATTATGCGTAATGACTGATTACGCATGTTGACTGTAACACACACATATAATATATATATATATATATATATATATATATATATATATATATATATATATATATATATATATATATATATATATATATATATATATATAATCATGACGCTACAAATGTAAGCAATATCAAATCCACGCTACCTCAGGAATATCCCCGATGAAATTATCACCGAAGAGGAATTTATAAGTGATAAATGGACGGGCACTTATAAATTCCCTTCGGTGATAATTCCCATCGATATTTCCAGGTAGTGTGGATTTGATATTAATGACATTTGTAGTTTCATGATTGTATATAAATCACGGTGTGATAAAAAATGTCATATATATATATATATATATATATATATATATATATATATATATATATATATATATATATATATATATATATATATATATATATATATATGTATTTATATGTTTCCTGGTGCAGGTGGTTCTTATGACTCCACATTTATTACTTTACTCTAAAATGGCCTTGCAAGATAACCAGGACATATAAAAACACAAACTAAAAGGAGTGGTACAAGGAGCGGAGGCTCTTTCTCAAAGGGAAGTGCGTGAAACACGTGGATTCAAAAATAGGTATATTCTCATAACACACAAGATCAAAGGGAAAATGAACTGAAACACGTAAATTGCTGCTGCAGAAGTCCTCCCGAAGGGGGGGGGAGCTTGGGAATGCCAGGAACACGGACCAAGGAGAATTCTGCTACGATTGTCCTTCTGAAACTATATGAGGACCCAGGTTACAAATCTAATGCTAGAATTTGGAGAATGAATCACTCGGGTGTGCGCTGAGGGTGCCAAGGACTTCCCCGAGGCGTTACTTGTGACTCAGAGCAAGGAGGCAGTGAACACGTGGGCCGGGATTGAACCAAGAAGCACCAGGGAATATCAAGTTATAGGCCCAGAAGTTTAATAAATGCACAAGGGCGAAGTAACATGACTAAGCAATTCGTTCTAGGTACTTTACCACATTGTAGAGGCGGAAGGCTGACGTCGGCGTCCAGCGGCGTCTTCTGCCAGGGTCCACGTGTGTGCGTCGACAAAGGGCCTCCCTCACCAAGGAAATGCTTTCAAGTAGTAGGTTGGGGGCGGAAAATGGGCGCCCTTGTGATGATGAAAGGCAGCAGTTGAGTTTCCGCTCGCTTTTGGGACTTGCAATCCCCACTTGCAATCTTTGATGGCCACGTGGGTGGGGGTACGGAGCAAAGGGCAGTTAACTTCCACGTGGCGACGAGGGAAAGAAGGGCGGGGGGCAAGGTCTGCACTCGTGACCTCTTGGCTTAAACTAGCAACTGTGTGTGAGAGCGAGCTTTTGTCGCCCTGACCTTTTATTGCTTCTGGACAGGGGTAGGGGGGGGGGCGATGTCCTGACTGGGTCACGCTTCTGTATCAAAGAAAACGGCTGATGTCCTGCCCAGGTCACTCTCCTGCACCAAAGAGAACGGCGCAAGCCAGTTTATTGCCCCAGGCGAGAATTAAATCTTTTGAGCGTCTCTTATAAACCTGACTTCCACTGGTTAAAACTAACCCGAACCAGTATTCACTACCTCTCACAGGTTCAAAATAGACAGAGGCCTATCTATCGGCCGAGCAAAGCAGAAAGGCGGTCGCTTTCATGGCGTATTTTTGGCGCTAATCTTTACAATATATATATATATATATATATATATATATATATATATATATATATATATATATATATATATATATATATATATATATATATATATATATATATATATATATATATATATATATATATATATATATATATATATATATATATATATATATATATATATATATATATATATATATATATATATATATATATATATATATATATATATATATATATATATATATATATATATATATATATATATATATATATATATATATATATATATATATATATATATATATATATATATATATATATATATATATATATATATATATATATATATATATATATATATATATATATATATATATATATATATATATATATATATATATATATATATATATATATATATATATATATATATATATATATATATATATATATATATATATATATATATATATATATATATATATATATATATATATATATATATATATATATATATATATATATATATATGTATATATATATATATATATATATATATATATATATATATATATATATATATATATATATGTATATATATATATATATATATATATATATATATATATATATATATATATATATATATATATATATATATATATATATATATATATATATATATATATATATATATATATATATATATATATATATATATATATATATATATATATATATATATATATATATTGTAAAAGATTAGCATAAAATATACCATGTATATATATATATATATATATATATATATATATATATATATATATTTATATATATATACATATATATATATATATATATATATATATATATATATATATATATATATATATATATATATATATATATATATATATATATATATATATATATATATATATATATATATATATATATATATATATATATATATATATATATATTGTCAGGCTCGTCCAGTTGTTCGATTGTTTCTTCGTAACAGGATTGTTTCAGGGGTTTGGCTGACCTCTCATGTTGGACATATTGAGACGAGGTTACGTTCGCCTTATCGTTTTCCTTGCAAGTCAGACAGGCTTTGGAAGGAAGAGCGACCGGTTCTCAACAGCTTTTGGTTGAGGATGTAGCAGCAGTTGGTTTTGAAGTATCACCTTGGAGTCGGAGGTGGTCTTCAAGCGGCATGTATTGGTTGCTGGCTTATTTGCTGAGGAGGACAGCGGGATAAGTTCCAAGGTCGAGGGCTGACTAAACCATAGTCGCCAGTGTGGAAGAATGAATTCTTCATTGGTAGCCTTATTGCTGTCGTACTGTCTTGGTCGAGGTCGTCCGGTGATGGAGGATTGGAGATTGCTCTCTTCTCTTCTCTTTTCTTCTCTTGCATCTTCCAGCCACCTCTGTTCTTTGTACTTCCTCTGTTCTTCAGCATACTTCCTCTGTTCTTCTTTTTCCTTCTGCTGTTCCCCTCTTTCTTCCCTCTCTTACTTGCCCATGTTCTTTCTGGTGTGCAAACTCTACGGTCGGCATTGCTGACTTGGGACCCAAGCTCCAATCATCTGTGAAGTAGCTCCTGAAAGCCATGTCCCGGTTCAGAAATTTGGGGATGAGGGCATTGCTTGTATGCTGCACACCTGCACTCTCTCTATGAGCCATGTCCCAGTCCGAGGACTGTGGACGCTTACCAGAGCAGCACGGGTCCATTGGAACCTGGGCGGAAGAACCTTCAGCAGCACAGATAGAGGAGACCCAGGTACACGGATCGTCTGGGGTATGGGGCATGCTGCAGACGACGTTGCTACATGGGGATCTGTATGGGATTGAGTCTCCAGGTTGGAACCTTGGAGCCCTGCTCAGAAGAAGGTTCTTGACCAGATATGACAGGCATCTGATCTGGTAGTCGTGCCTTGGTTGTTGGTGTATGGGGGGATCCACGTACATGGACTTGGCTTGTGGAAGCCGTTTCATGGCTGACCTGAGCGCGGGCTGCTTCCATGCCTCAGATGTCTGGGGATGTCTGAAATGTGGGTTCCCTGTCTGGTGACAGGGGAGAGCCGTAGAAAGATCTTCATGCTTCTTCTGTAGAAGAAACTATGTTGTGAGAGGGGGCCAACAGGCCTTTTTACGTTCTAGAACAGCCGCCTTTTCCCTCTTTGGGTCTGTCCGCATAACGGGACCCTTAGAAGGAGAGGGGGAGGAGGTGAAAGCATGTGAAGAGGATACTGAAGATGAAAATGAAGGCGAACGAGGTCTCTTCTTCGATGTCCTCTTGCAGTCAAGTTTATAGCTCTTCATCAATTCACCTAGGAGAAGATCCTTGGTATCAGTAGACATCAGAGGGCATGTCAACGTTGACAGCACCGTATGACTAACTGAAGGCACCGTGACAGTAGCCATGGTGACCTTGGATTGCTTAACTGAAACTGTAGTTCCAGTTACTGACACAGTAGAGATGGGATGTAGATTGGAGGCACTAAGGTGCGCAATCAAGCCACACACCGATGGCTCCCCAGGAAGACCTAAGGATGGCCAGAGCTTCCTAAGATCTTGAAAAGTCTTCCTGACCTGAAGAAGATGGGCTATTAAGGGCTGCCTACTTTTGCCCAGGGAGAGAATGCTCTCCCCAGCACCCTGAACAAACAGAGGAAGTCCTCGAGAGATTGTGATCAATCCACATGAACCACTCATTGTTGGAGCAACAGGGGAATGTGGAGGGGTGACCTCTCCCCTAGACAAGGCAGTAGCCAAAGGGAGCCGCATGGGAAAGACAAGGAGCTACCCGGCGTCCTCAGGGGAGAATACCCCTCCGAGGATGGGCAGCCAGCCCTCTTAGATTTACTTTTTTCCAGCAAACCTCATCCACTGCTCCGGGGACCAAAAGCAGCACTCAGCATAGACCAGTCATAGACCACACACATTTACGATATTTCATGCAAACGGTGTGCGGGTCTACTTCCAACACCCAGGCAAAGGGGTCTAGGCTTAGATGATTTTTGAGTTTGCATTATAAACCAAGAATATAAGAACAGATATCACAAAATACACAAGGAAAAAACCAGGATGAAGTGCAGGAGAGAACAGCTGGCAAATATTTGGGGAGAAGAAGGCATAGAGATGCATCCAATCTGAATGAAGGCTATAAGGCAAATGGATGCATAACTCAGCAATGGGAGGTGGTGAGGGTACCCCTTGCCCCTCCCACCAGCAGTGCAACTACCAGACAACCTTGTTTTTGGCTTAATGTCTGTGAATATGAAAAAATATCATGGTGTACGTTACTAGTATATATATATACATATATATATATATATATATATATATATATATATATATATATATATATATATATATATATATATATATATATATATGTGTGTGTGTGTGTGTGTGTGTGTGTGTGTGTGTGTGTGTGTGTGTGTGTGTATATATATATATATATATATATATATATATATATATATATATATATATATATATATATATATATATATATATATATATATATATATATATATATATATATATATATATATATATATATGTGTGTGTGTGTGTGTGTGTGTGTGTGTGTGTGTATAAATTTCTGGCTTACATCAGGATTGAGCATAGGTCTTTCAATTATAGGGCAAGGGCGCTGCCCACTTAGGCCATAAAAGTCATAAAGAAGTTGGAACCTGAGGGCAACTGCACCCAAGAATTACCTGGGCAAAATAATTGCTTGCATACCAGCGTTTTTTCCCAGCTTCCCGACTCAGCAATGACCCAGTTGACAGCATTTCATTCGAATTATCCATTCTGAGTGAATATTCACTCAGAAGGGATAATTCAAATGAAATGCTGTCAATTGGGTCATTGCTGGGTAGGGAAGTTGAGGAAAACACGCTGGTATGCAAGCAGTTAGCTTGCCCAGGTTAATTCCTTGGGTGCAGTTGCCCTCAGGATCCAACTTCATATATGACTTGTATGGCCTAGTGGGCAGCGCCCTTGCCTTTCAATTCCTGATGTGGGCCAGAAATTTATTTCTGTTCCCACGTGACTTTGTGTGTTGATTATTTTATATATATATATATATATATATATATATATATATATATATATATATATATATATATATATATATATAATATATCATAAAACATCCATTAAAATAACAAAAAGTTTTGAAAAAAATATATAAGATTGCAGATTACTATTAAATAACGCTTTAATTTAAGATACATATTCATTTCGGATATATTTCCATTTCGAGAGAAAGAAAAATATTACAGATTTCGGAGGCTATGCATAACAGAAGGGCTATTATGTCGGTAATATAAATATTTCCTAATAACATCTTATACTGGCACCGTGTGTGTGTCCGTTACCCTTAACAATCTCATTTTCATGTTGCTGAACGTATTCAAGATTAAGAGATTTCATCACCCATATAAAGTTTATGAAGTTCAATCGGAAATCCATACATCATCTCTCATTATACATTTATATTTGGTATCACTAGAATCAATGAGAATAAGATTGAAATTACGGAATTTTTCGTGATAGTCATTTGGTAGCTGTAAAAACTGTATGCTTAAAGGAAAGCCGTAATGATCAAAATATAGACAGGACAGAGGGTTAATGATAAAATGAGAGGATTTAGGCCTAATCGTTATACGGGAACGTTCAAGAAAAACGAGCGTCTTGGAGAAGAGGTTTGCAGCAATAGTGTGGTTCTAGATCTCTTCAGCAACCCTTTGAATACGGTTGATAAACCTCTCGATTTAATCAGTGTTGATTCATACTGCTGGAGCGCGTCAGGGAGGAAAATTATTGATTTTGTTTTTGAAACATATATTAATGTGTTCTGCTTAGAGAAAGCAATTAATACTGACTTGACATTTAACCCTACAGAGACCAAATGTCTCTTTGTTATATATACATGATACCTTGTGATTTGAGTTATAATGATGACATAACCGGCTCAAGAAGTAAAACTGAAGCTGAATTTTATGTGAGCTTAAGGAAAATTGATTTTGTGTACAAAGATGTTAAACTGTTTTTAGTTTAAACGACTTGGCCCAAAGATATTCGACTGGAAAATGTGGCCGGATGGTTCATACTCTATTCATTTGTTGACAAGTTTTGGTGTGGGCCATCGTAAGGCAATCGAAAGAACTTGCACCTTTCATGTGAAAGTAATCATCATGTTGATCAAGAAACCCAGATTTTCTTTATAAATAAATCGAAGAGTATATCTGCATTTTGGTTGTTAGCAAGCCATGTGATTTTCTTCAACTTTTAGTACCTTGGATGTAAAATTAAGACAACCTGCACTGAACTGGACTCGGCCATTTATATATATATATATATATATATATATATATATATATATATATATATATATATATATATATATATATACACACACACACACACACACACACACACATATATATATATATATATATATATATATATATATATATATATGTATATATATATGTATATATATATATATATATATATATATATATATATATATATATATATATATATATATATATATATATATATATATATATATATATATATATATATATATATATATATATATATATATATATATATATATATATATATATATATATATATATATATATATATATATATATATATATATATATATATATATATAAGGCACCCAGTGGAGCAAGGGCGCAGGCACTGTTTTTTTTACAACTGAGAAAAATGCTTTTAAAGTTTTCATACATCGATGTCTTTGAAACTAACCATGCGATTTTAATCTAGTTTCCACCAGTTTAAAAGATATTTACCTGTGTACCATTTACCCAAAAATTATTATGGCATTATTTTATGTTATACTTCCGCTATAACATAAAATGTAAGGTAAAGTACTGTAGTGTGCCAGCTTATTATTTTGCCTGATAATAAAGATTTTTGCTGCTGAATATATTTTTTTGCCATCTCTTAATTATTGACATCACAACACATAAGACTAAATGTTATAAATAGTAAAAAAATGCATGTTAAACACCAAAAAACATAAGCAAGCTCAATATAAAAAAAAAGGTAAACACGTATTTAAAGAGTTCAAACATCAATATCTATGAAACCTACCATACGATTTTAATCTAGTTTTCACCATTTTAAAGGAAATTTATTCCTGTACCATATATATATATATATATATATATATATATATATATATATATATATATATATATATATATATATATATATATATATATATATATATATGGCATTCATATAAGTTATACTTCAGCTATAGCATAAAACGTAGGGTAAAGTAGAGTGTTCCGGCTTGTTATTTTGCTCTATTATAATGAATTTTGCGGCTGAATTTACTTTCTTTATCCATCTCTTAATTCGCCTTTACTAACAACGATCTCTTGTGATCACTATTATCAACACTATCAGCTATAGTTGATGCACTGTTGAATTACTACGAAAATACTCGTAAAAAGTAAAATAAATAACAGAGTATCCACGAGTGAGACTACAGCGTGTTAGCTGGTGAAGAGACAAGCCAATAGAAATGCGAGCCCAGTCTGTGCGCGTTTTCATTGGCTGTTGAGACTGAGCGAGAAATGGCTGGAGAGAGACGGCAATGCTAACTCCCCCATTCCCACTCCGCATACCACCCCGGGCTTAAAGGGACAAATGGAGAAGCGCTCTTGTGCAAGGGAGTCTGTTTACCCAATATTTTACCATATGATGTTCTGTGGTTTAAATATGTAGATGATATTTTTTGTATATGGCCTCTAACCGAAAATTTTAATACATTTCTTTTTAAACTGAACAATTTGGTGCTTTTCATTATGAAGAAGAACATGATGGTTGTCTCTCATTTCTGGATGTAAATGTTACCCTACTGTAGATGGCTTTAAATACTAAGTTTATAGGAAACCACCTACAAATGTGAATTCATACATCTATTATTACTCTGATCATAGCTATCAAGTAAAGAAGGTCAAATTTTCTTCCATGTTTATAAGATCTTTACGTATCTGTAGCCCTGACTTTCTTCAGGAAGAGTTTGAAAATATTTTTAACATATCAGAAAAATTAAAATACCCAAAATATTTTGTTGAATGTGCACACAAAAAAATTATTCGGTAACTACCAGAATGGCTTTTAACAATCAAAATGTACTTATTTTACCATATAGTGATCTCCAATGTAAGGTTCCAAAATTTTTGCAAGAATTTTGATATTAATGTTGTTTTTAATGATCAAATACCTTGAAAAATATATTAATAAGGAATTCTCCCAGAGTTTCTCAGGGCTGCATTTACAGGGTTCCTTGCATGAATTGCAGTTGTTTTTATATAGGACAGTCTAGGAAGGGAGTGGAGACAGATATAGTGTGAGTACGAGACAAATGTCGAATGCATTATTTTTACCATTAATCATTTTAATCACATGATTCATTGGGAGGGGCAAAAGTTGTTTTACATTGTAACAATGTAACTCGTAGAAACGTTATTGAATTTGCTTTTAAATATATATATATATATATATATATATATTATATTATATATATATATATATATATATATATATACACACACACACACACACACATATATATATATATATATATATATATATATATATATATATATATATATATATATATATATATATATATATATATATATATATATATAAAAGGCTACTATAATGCACATCTGTATGTACACACATTTTTCTCTCTCTCTCAGGCCTATGTCAAAACAAGCCTCACCCAGAATAATTTATTTGACAAAAATCTAACATAACTGGATTGCAAGAAGTAAGAGATGAAATAAAATGGAATACTTATGTTCACCAAATAATTAAACATATTATAGTTCATCATATTCAACTAATTATTCCCACAATAGGTCAAAATAAGTCAAACTCCAGTTCATTCCCAGTGAGTACATCTTAACCTCTTACTCAGCAAAGCATCTGAAGAAGTCAAATAAAACCCTTATTAAACAAATGCATAAAAATAAAGGTATGGGAATTCCTCCCATGTTACTTATAAAGTACACACAATGTAAAAATGGTCAAATAAAAGTGATATATATGTTAAATGAAAAGAGCAATCTACAGTTTGGGAAGTGTAAAATGTTTCATACCTCCAATCAGCAATGTTCACAATTCTTAATTAACAGGTCTGAAACCACAGAGTCTTCACCGAAGACCTCTAATAATTATTTGGTGTTGGTCTTCGAATGCCAGTTTGCTTGATAACTAATCCCTTCACACTCTGGGACTCCACCCAAAAGAAATGCACGTACTAACGAATTCACCAGAACCTGGACATTTCTGGCGAATGCTCTCACAAAGTGTTGTCACTAGGCAGGGATGTTCTCATGTCTCCAGAATATCAGACATATTTAACACGTATACAATTCTTTAATAAGGATGCACACCAGACACCAGCTATCATCCTCTTAAGGTTCTTCCCAATGCCTTTAGCTACACTTATTAATCAAACATCTGTTGTGTATGGTAATTCATAAAATATCTGTGACCTATGAGCTTTTCAGATGCTCAGCCACCACAAAGAAGTGCTGCCCCCAGTACTAGGGAGATAGCAATCATTAATTGCCTGATTCATGCAATAAATGGACAGCCACACCCCTGGCTGTCTGATCTTCAGGTGAGGGTATACTCACACAATGTCTTCTTACACAAGAAATACCCCAGTCACTGATAACATAGCGATGAAGAGGTACTGATTTGGCACAGGGAAAGGTTTGTCTTCTGGCATTGGAAGAAGTGGTGGAATTGTGGCAATCACTCTCCTTAGAGGCAGCTCCAGAACAACTTGATGTTCCCATGAAGATGCTGCATGAAAATACGAGTAGTAGAGTTGAAGACATTCCTGCCCAGGACTCGAAACTTTGGCATGACCAGCCTACATGCCACATTGAAGAGGTGGGATCCTCGCAGAAGAAAAGTATCTGGTGAATTATGATACCAGATGGACATCTCTCATCCCTTGCAAAACAGCATTGAGAGTCTTTGTAGAGGTCAGTTAGGAGTCTGGTTATGTACTAACATCTTCTCACATTCTAACCAGTCAACGTTTATGAGCATAAAGATACTACTGTCACAAATATACCTATCATGAACTAAAACACATCCTGACTCATAGTTAACAGCTGAGGATTGAAACTGGTCCCCCAAAAGTTACATAATCTCCTCACTATCCCATACTATTATTGAACCATTAAAACCACTAGGAAAAGGTCGTATGATATAACTATGAAATGATTCCAAGTTACTAACTGGAATTTCCACTTGCAACCCCCTGTCAGACACTTTCACTTTTAAAATCCCATAATAGTGATACAAATGCTCCCCAGTAAAAATTGCCAGTGAACCGTACAGATATTCTGCATTCATTAAAGTCGATTCTTAAGACCTGAGAGGTAAAATATCTCCAGAAATTCGCCCCTTAGGAGTGGCAACCACTGCCTTAACCTGTATTTGAATTTCCAATAATACGGATTCTGCTTCTTTCTCCATATTCAACAAGATAGTTTGACAAGAAGACAAAATTATCATAACATCTAAGTCTCCCCCCATCCTATCAACTGTGACCAAGAACCCATTTAAAGATGTCCTCAATGTCTCAAAACCCTCTCGTAATTTCTCATTACTATCTCGTAAAGACATCAAAGTTTTACCTTGGGTAGCTAATTCTGCCAATACCTGTTCAATTTTTACCAGATCAGCAATTGACGTGCTAGCAAGCGTTCCTATGACCATAATGGCTCCACTTAACAATGGTGCATCCCTCTTACTCCTAGAAGAGACTTGAGAAGTTGAAGAACCTAAATTTGTAAGCCATGTTAAAGTCTTCTTAATCCTACCCTGGACCATAACAGTTGTAGCATTAAGTTCGGTTAACCAACCCCACAACGGATCAGACAGATTTCGTCGGGTATTCATCTCACCCAATAACTTCCCAAAACGACTGAATTTTATTATGGGATGCTTCAAACTCATCCTTTGCAGAGCCTATATCCTCAAACTCTATACTCAGTTACCAGGTCAGACGACAACCACACATCATAGTCTTCTTCTATAATAACACCGGGGCCTAACCTGACTATGGAATTAGCCAATGCCACGACCTATAAGTTACCAGATCCTGAAACAAAAAAAACAACAAAACAAACAAACAAAGAAGAGAAACCCATGTATCTATAAAACTCTACGGTATTTTGCTTGTAATTTAACTAAGTTTTCCCCTCTCAGACATTGCCACACAAAAAAACACTACTCCAAACAGCTGAATTTATGCAGAAAAGGAGAAAAAAACAGCAAAAAAACGAGCTCTCACTATTAAAGATTTGTATAATTCTATGGACAGATATCCTCCCCAGTTAAAAAAATTACAAATCACACACCTTTAAAATTCATTAAAAAAAAAAAGAAAAAAAAATATGATCAGAGACAACGATATATCAGGAATTAACCCACAAGACTCCCATTAAACCTGTCTTTTTGATTTTAGATATATGTTTCAACCGAGACACTCCCGTATTTTCATCCTGAACAACAAATCTATTCCCCTTCTTTACTTCTACAACCTGAAACGAACCCTCTAATTTAGGACCTAGTTTATAATTCAACTGATTCCTAACATTTATTTTCACAGCAACTTTAACTGTATCTGGCTTTAAATTGCTCCTGTCAACCATATTCTGAATTTTCAACTCAAGATTCCTAACAAGACGTGCATATCTCTCTTTAGCAGTAGAGATCAATGATTTAGCTGTATCATCACCCGATAGAATAGGTAATAAATCGAACGCACCCTGTACTGGGTAGCCAAATAGCACTTCATTGGGAGACATTCCAATGTTATCACTAACCACAGAATTGATGCTATGCTGAACCTGTGGAATATATCGATCCCAGTTCACATCATTGCCCCCTACAGTAATACTGAGATCCTCAGTTACCTCCCTATTTGCCTGTTCACATAGCTTCTGGTCTATAGGGAATAATAGTGACTTTCCCAATGCCCATTACATCCATCCACCAAACACTCTAACATATTGGTCACAAATTCTCTCCCATTGCCTGTAATCAGCACCTCAGGAACCCCATAACGACAAGTATATCCATTAAAGAATGCGACTGCCACCTCCTCTGCTGTTTTATGCTTCAAAGGAAATATCTCTACAAACCTAGTTAATTCGTCCACAACCCCCAACAGGTTCCTAGGGCCATAACTAAATTCACAGAAATTGAACAATAGGTCCATATGGACCCAAGGAAATGGTCTACTGGGAATAGGAAATGAACCCAATTTACAAGAAATGGCTTACATGCATTACAAACTGAACAACCTCCCACAAAGTCTTCCACTGATGCGAGCATATTCTTCCAAAAGAATTGTCCCAGTATATTCTGATACATCTTCTCAATACACTAATGCGAACTGCAAGACCTACAATGAACAATATCCAGAACCTCAGATACTAAACTCCTAGGGACAACTATTTGCATCGTATCACCCTTATCCTCACTATTCCTCAGTCTGTGTCTAATCTTCCTAGCTAACAAATTAGCTTCTAATTCAAGACCTGCAAAAGGCAACTAACTAGTTCCCCTCTAAGAAATGCGTTTGTGTCTGCCAAAATCTCATCCTCATCCTGTTTAGATTCTACTAAACTAATTTCCCAGTCTGTGCATTCTCTAGATACATAACATACATGAGAACCACCCAAATCAGAAAAACTTCTACTAAGGGCGTCCGCTACAACAATATGTCTACCCTCTATATAACTAAGCTTGGAATCAAAATCCATGATTGTCAAATGTCACCTAGCTCTTTTAGGAGAAAGATCCGGCTTATTGAAAATATCCAACAATGGCTTATGATCTGTAAGAACCTCTACTAGATTGCCCATCAATAACATCTTAAAATGAACCAAACTACACACTACAGCAAAGGCCTCCTTGTCCACTACCGACCATAGCCATTCATTACTACCCTGTGTCTTAAACTTCCTACTGTAAAATGCAATCGGATGGAGTCTTCCATCAAACTTCTGCATAAGGCAGGCCCCTATGCCATCGTGACTGGCATCTGTCACCAATGTGAAAGGACGCTCAAAATCAGGAAACTTAAACACTTGTGGATTAACTAAAGCATCCTTAATATTCTGAAAAGCTGACTGCTGTCCATCACCCCATACAAACTGTACATTGTCCCTCAGGACATCTGTCAAAGGAGACACTAAAGTAGAAAATCCTTTCACAAATCTACGAAAAAATCCAGCCATGCCCAAGAAAGACCGAATCTGTTTCTTATTCTTGGGAGTAGGAAAATCTACAATTGTCCTAACTTATCCTCATTCACTCTAACCCCGTCTTTAGAAATGACATGACCCAAATATACTATCTGCTTCTTCAGAAAATTACACTTAGCTAATTTTATCTTCAAGCCCACTAACCTAAGCCCCTAAAAACTTCCCTTAGAACCTCTAAATGTTCCTCTATAGAATCAGTGGCAACTAAGATGTCATCCAAATATACAAAAATGGATTTCCCTAACAAACCGTGCAACACTGTATTCACTATCCTAGTAAATGTCACAGGACTACCTGATAAACCAAACGGCAGCTGTGTGAACTTATAACGCTGTATACTGGCGACTCTCCTCGCTAAGTGGTACTTGCAAGTACCCTTGCATCAGATCAATTGAAGAATAAATATTCTTGCCCCCCAAACTCAACAAATAAATCTGGCAAACATGCCACAAGGTAACGATAAGGAATTGTTTTCTTGTTCAACTTCCTAAAGTCCACACAAACCCGGACAGAACCATCCTTCTTAGGCACTGCTACCAACGAAAAATTAAAAGGCGAGGAACTGGGCCTAATAATGCCTCCCTCTTCCCACTTATTAACCTCTTGCTCTACCTGTTCTCTAATCTTAAAAGGAATCCTATATGAAGGGACAAAAATATGCTTAGCCTTATCCTCTAAATGAACCTTGTGTCCTAACACATTTGTTAACCCTAACTTATCCCCTTTAAATGCGATTATGTCCGCAAACTCAGCCAGAACATCCTCTGCATCCTCAATATATTCTTTAAAATCAGCATTGGCTAAATGATCTCTAAAAACCTGCCTCCTAGCCTCTAAATCTGCTTTTGAAAATTCACACATGTCCCCGACAATAGCAACTGAATTATCTTCATCAACCCAGTCAACAAAATCGACCTCATAAGTACCCTTCTGATAGTTCCAAACTGAATCATTACAGTTTAGCAACTCCACCCAAGTATCCCCTGAACTCGATACATTGAGTATAGAAACCGTACACACTAACCCCTTCAGCTTTTCACTACACTCATCCACACACACCTTACTGGGCTTATGCACACCTTTCATTCAAACTTTTACCATAGAAACCATACCAGGACCAAGAACCACATCATCCAACAAAACCCCATTATAACACTTCCTACCCACAGAAGCAAGTTCAGAATCCACCCACAAATCCTCATGTACACCCAGTCCATTATCATCATCCACTCTACTTATATCCATCCCCTCATAAGGTACAAAAACACCAGGTACTCCAACAGTAATACCACATACCCCTGTATGAACCAAGATTTTGTGTCGTTGACATGCTGGATGACCCAGTAACAATATATTCCCCAAAGCAGGCCCTCGTATAACCAAAAAATGGTTATAAAAAAGCTATTCCCTCAAGAGATAAACACACATTTACATAGCCCAAAACCTGTAACCTATTTGCTTGCACATTACATACTGTCTCTTTAGCAGGCCTCAAAGAATGATAGGAAAACATCAATCAGAATAACTCATAATTCATCAAATTAATAGAGGCGCCTATATCTACAGAGATAGTCACATCAGTCCCATGCACAAACCCTTTTACCACTGGCTTCGGCTCTGAGGGCTCACCCAGAAGTCCTATATCACAAGAAACAACCCCTTTTATCTCTTTGCCCTCTGCTGCTCGGTCCTCCAAAAATTCTGTTGGCCACCTGGAACCTCCTGAATAAACCTCCTCAAGGAGTTCTCCTACCTGCCAGACAAGCACTACAAGGCGTGCTTCTAGATTCATTCTGTTTAAGAAGCAGGCAAAACCACTAACTGTGATATGCAGATTTGCAAGCGCCACAATATTTTATCTTACAAAAATTTTTAGTATGGCCCTGCCTATTACAATTATAACAACACCACTGAGATCCTGAACTCACAGAAGATTTATCATCTTCTGTCTTGGCACATAACCTCATAATTGTGGAATCAAAACTACTCTGTGTATGATGCTTTGGAATGGCCCGGAAGATTTCGGCATCCCATCTAAAAAGGAGCTATCTCTTATAGGGCATTTCGATGTGTGCTTACGAATTCGAGAGAACAGTAAATTTTCATCCCAACCCTTTCTATCGCCATGTCAAAACTATTTACGATAGCATCTGGAACGTCATTCAGAATCCAAGCATATTGCAATAGTTTCTCAAGATTCTCTATCGTAATAGAGCCTCCATTTACCCAACCAGAATTCCTCAACTTCTTCAGAAAATCCCTTGCAGCATCAAAACATCTGGCACTAAATGTGACCAGCGAATCACGGCCTTTACAGACCTAGAAAAGAGATCTGAGATCTCGAACTGTATCGCTGGCTTCAGCTGTTCCACATGACGCTCTCAAAAAATCCTTAAGATCATCCCAGGTCCTACACTTCAAAACGTTACAACTCCGGCAACGCTGTCCAATATCCCCTTTATCTAAACTAAGGAA
>NC_089763.1:7368021-7400521 GCF_040412425.1 Macrobrachium rosenbergii | reverse complement strand
GCTTAATGGTTAAAATCCAATAGTCAGCAATTGCCGTCTCAAAACTGAGAGTTAAAACACAGAAATTTGTGGCGGAACTTGTTTATAACTGGCCCTTTAACAATTAACAGGTATTGCTATTCTAGTATTTACTTACTTGGAAACAAGGAAACAAAAGTAAATAACTGAAAATAGAAGACCGGTAAAGAACCGTATACATTTAGATAGTTGTATGTAAAATTAATAAATATACTTTCTATGCGTAAAAAGTATAAGTAAAATATATAATACATATTATCAATATCAGGATAGAGCTAAATAAACTCCAAAAAAAAAAAATAAAAAAATAACTCTTAACCGCATGGTAGAAATAGCAAAACCAATGAAGGTTCTGGGAAGTAAAGATCTCTACCCACTTCAAAAATTATTTGTACTTTCCTCAGTCTTGGCCCAAATTGCTAGAAACTGCAAAAGGCAAAATCGATATATATAATAAAATACAGATTAAATTAAGATGGATTTGAGTATTTCTACGACAGAAGGGAGCATGCTATCAGCACCCATCGACAGCTGCAGTGAAGGAAAGAATTAGGTGTTATCTTTTAAGGAAAGACAGTTCTCTCATGGGATCAAAATATAACGTAGAAACAATTGTAAAGGAGATAACATGGCAGCTGGCACATTCCATTTTTTGCTTGATAAGCAAACATCTTCCCATAGTAGTGGTGATGAGTTACTACAACGTGAATTGAGCCTTTCGACCATAATGTTTAGTTTACCAGAGAAATTCGGTGCAGAAGGAAAGGAAAATAGCTTCACTGAAAGAGATAGATGGTTTAGAATACGTCGGTGGATTTATTGCCCATAAATTTCCAAAATATCCATATCTTGGGTCAAATGTGCCATTTGAAGATAACTCATGGACAGGCATAATAAGCAGAGGTGATAAAAAATTAATGAAGCCCTCTAAAGAATTTTATGAGTAACTGAAAACAACGGAAAAGTATTTAAATGCTATCATAGTGAAAAAAAGACCAAGAGCTGGAAAAGGAACTGTCAACAACTTAGCTATAGAAATGTCAAATTTTACTCTTTGCCTCTTGTCGAACGTTCTGTAAATAAGAATATTAAACAGAAAAATCATTTCTTCCAAAAAAAAAAAAAAATGCTGAACTAAGCAAAGTGGCTGTAAAGAATGTTTCAAATTCTAGTTAATGCTTGTATTGAATGATTGTATTTCTCTTTTAAACAATTGTTTGCTCTTATTTCCATAATAATTTCTAAGTAATGTATCTAAATACATTGCCTTTTTTAAGCAATATATCTTTGTGAAAAAGTGCATAGACGTTGTTCGTAGGATACATCATAGACATATGATTTATCGCCAGAAATTGGTTATACGAGTATAAGACAGTGAAAATTTTTCGTAAGATGTGTGTTTTTCTATACTCATTTTTTAAAGCATCACATTTTTATATCAGAATATGCGTAAATTCATAAGTTATCAATATTAGTAATTAAATCCATATTCTGTGAAAAAATAATATTAAATATTTAGCAAAAGATAATGAGCGTCCTCTATGGCTAGCTACAGGATGCTAGATAGGTCTGACGTCACAGATTGACCCGTCAGAAGATTAAACCCCCATTAACCCCGCTCCCCCCGCCCCCCTCCAATTACGGGCACTTGGGCTTATGATATTTATGTATATGGTCTCAAGGTATTTAGTCTTTTAGCACTGGAAACATTATCAGTAATTTAGATGTTGGTCTCGGGCATTTCCCTGGTTAGAGCCGATTCGTGTGTGTTTCTCCTGTGATTTTGAATACTACTATAATGCAAGTGCATAGCAAGTCTTCTTGATAGTGAAGTTGTAGTAATTCCAATATAAGTAATATTTCGCGACTTACAGTTCGCAGTTTGATTTGTATAAGTATATGCTGTACTACGTTAACTTACTGTAGCAAGAGAGCGCTTCTTGTTGTGCTAGTTATTCTTTACGATTAAGTTGGCAGTTCTGAAGTTCTTATAGTATACCTGGAGGTCAATTTTAGCGTTTTCCTCTATCGGTATCATTCCACGTTCCCCAATACCTCGAAGTACTTTTTCGTCTGTCTTATCAGCAGTGCTCATATAGTTCCTGTAATATAATTTAAGAACATTCTCTCTCTGTCCACTTTTTTTGTGTGCAAAAATATGTCCATTTTCTTTCTGATGACTTCGTGGACATCATTATTTCAATACCCGTTATTTACAAAAAGCTGAGCGCATCTTTCCAGTTTAGTGTGTAATGAAGTTCGTAGTCTTCATAACACACTGAATGGGAAGCAGGAATTGTAAGTACAAATACTTGAGACCATATCATTTGGAAAACGAGAAATGACCAATGTAAAGCACTGCATAGGGAAATCAATTTGATTTTCCACGACAATAACGAATGAGTGCTCTGTGAGAAGAATGTTGTTATGTTTATTACTCGTGTAGATGATTATCATTTATGACTAAATAGAAGATTAATTTCCAATTTTGTATTTCAGAAAGCTGTAGTTCTGTTGAAAGCTAAGCGACCTGCATAAATTTCCATTGATGGTGTCCCGTAATCAGTAGCCTTTTTAACCACATAAATCCAACACATTCCAATTCTCATTTATACGGAACCCCACCTGCTGCGGAGGAATTAGTTGTAGATGGCCATATTCACTGAATAAACTCACGAAAAGCTACGAAAAAAAGAAGAACTAGACGGGTAACTACATGGAAAAGCTATGAAAAATGAGAAAGCAGAAACTAGAACAGCAACATCAGCTGTACCAAATAAAGAGATTGAATAGTTCCATCACACCACATATTTCCCAGGAAGAATCTCTCTCTCTCTCTCTCTCTCTCTCTCTCTCTCTCTTCTCTCTCTCTTCTCTCTCTATTAAGAAATGATGCCAGACTATATAGATTGTAGCCGCGCCCTTCTCTCGTTCTCAGCAGCCGAGGAAATTGGATTACCCAAGGGAACCTGCTAGAAAAAGAGCTTCAAGTAAGATGAATACGTAGACAGGGAAAGGTTTGTTTATGAAACAGCTTTTGGGAATAATGAGGCCACACCATATCTCTCAAATAAGAAATAAGTTGTGTTGGTCATAATTTGGGAGCAATAAATCAGCTAAAGTCACTTATTTTATATACAAATCTTTGAAAAATTGTATGTACCCAGTTCCTAAGTAATGCACAATTTACCCAATTATACTTGTGTTCATGAAAGTATTTATTTTTAGTCTAGGTCGTCAATGATGTATAGTATAGTACAGTATTCAAAGGTTTATTGTAAATATTCGTTAGCTACAAAAGCATTGTTTTTTTTTTTTTTTTACTTTGTCATGCTTTTCATTTTAATCTAAAACCCGCTTTTTTATGTATGTGCTTTTTGCGATGATATACATTTATTATACTCTACAGCAGAATAAATCCTGTAACCTCCTTTATCCCGAATGTTATGCAAATTGCATAAAAGGTTCTCAGCACATTATGCCAAATCGTTTTAGCTTTTTCCTGCGTTTCTCTTTTATATAAAATCACACTAAATCTTTGATGAACTCTCTTCGCACACTTTGGGCCCCACCGAGATTCAACCGACTTTGTGATGGAATAATATGTTAAACAGGAAATACAAGGAAAAAAAGAAATATCCTATGAAGTCTCCTCAAGGGTGAAGTCTACGGATGTAAAATGTTGGATCATTAAAGTAATTTCCTTATCAGCAAGTTTTCAATCTGATTTTTGTGTTGGCTTTTCCTGAAAGGAAAAGAGGAAAAATGCTTCACCATTCCTTCCCTTTCTCGTTCAACTCAATCTTAGTTTTGTTCACTAATCGACATTTTCAACAGCGGCTTTCCATAATTCTCATACTTTGTATTTTATTTGTTTGTTTACTAGTGTTTCCTTCAATCAATTTCAGTGAAAGTCAGACCACCAAGACGATACAAAGAACAATAACATAACATCAGGAAATCACCACAGTTTGCAATGTCCCTTCTGCTGGTTAAAGCTGTGGTCAGCTTCGTTTGCATCGTGAGAATCAACCATTCAGGCCAATTGCGCTCTCTCGGAAGTTATCGTGGGCAGTTGTCAGTGTTTGATTTTCTCGTCTATTAATCCCAATTGAAAATAAAAAAAACTGTATGCACATTAACTGAGTCATTATATATATATATATATATATATATATATATATATATATATATATATATATATATATATATATATATAAATATAAAGAGTGAGGCAAATGAAATCATCTCTAAATCAATGGTCGGTAGTTATTGGTAAATTACCACTTGCTTTTCCAGCATTTCACATTCATTTGATCGTATTTATTATTGAAATAACTGTATTACCGATTTTAATTAGCATTTCGAAAAATCGTTTTCAAAATTATCAGATTAAAAGAATATTAAATTTTACTTTACTTTAACCATTATTATTTTCCCTGGTTTAAATATCAATTGTCTACATTTGTATAACTTGATAAACATTAGATAAAGAAAAGAAAGTTTTATATTTATATATATATAGAATAGAAAGTATTATATATATATATATATATATATATATATATATAATATATATATATATATATATATATATATATATATATATATATATATATATATATATATATATATATATATATATATATATATATATATATATATATATATATATATATATATATATATATATATATATATATAATATATATATATATATATATATATATATATATATATATATATATATATATATATATATATATATATATATATATATATATATATATATATATATATATATATATATATATTAAAATAATAATATAATGATTAAAGTAATAGTGATTAATAAAGTTAATAATCTTTTTAAATCTGATAATTTTGAAAACGATTTTTCTAAATGCTAATTCCAAATCTGTCATGCAGTTATTTCAATCATGGAAATAGGTTCGAATGAACGTGAAATGCTGGAAAAGCAAATGGTAATTTACCAATAATTACCGACCATTGATTAAGGAATGATTTCATTTGCCACACTTTTAGTTTTCTGTAAAAGAAAACTACTGAGATAGCTTTGTCTATCTCTCCACACTTTTTCTGTCCGCCCTCAGATCTTAAAAGCTACTGAGGCTAGATGGCTGCAAATTGGTAAGTTGATCATCCACCCTCCACTCATGATACATACCAAATTACAGCCCTCTAACCTCATAAGTTTCTATTTTATTTAAGATTAAAGTATTCCATGATCGTGCATCTGGCAATGCTATAGGACATGCCACCACCGTAACATGGCTGAAAATTTCCTGGGCCACGGTTCATAGAGCATGCCGGGACCACCGAAAGATAGATCTATTTTCGGTGTCCTTAATTGTATGCTGTACAGAAAACTCGATTGCACCAAAGAAACTTCGGCTCATTTTTCACTTGTTTGTTCATGAGGCCAGAAATTAGCTGCACCTGTGGCTTGTGAATTGTCTTTCATAGTAAGTAAGATTGTAATGACGTCATTTATGTTTTCTTTTTATCTTGCATACAAAAAATTTTTCCATTTTCATAATTCCCTCATGCCAAGTTTTCAGTTGTTGATTTGGTTGTTCAGTTTTTCAAATATTGATATATACATATATCAATATGTATATATATATATACAGTATATATATATATATATATATATATATATATATATATATATATATATATATATATATATATATATATATATATATATATATATATATATATATACTAAGTCTTTGCAACTAAGTGGTGGCCTTTGAAAGGTATATCCGGTGCAGGTGGCATTTATGTTGATGTTGGAGGTTTCCGCAGTTAGATACAGTGGGTATCTGATGCGTTCATTTGTGCCTTCTGACCATGGCCAAGATGCGTGGAGACAACGTGACAGATTGATAGAAGGGTTGTGATCCTTCGAACATTGAACCGGTGTTGTCGCGCTTCCAAGGAGGGATTATTAAGTGAGTGCGTGCATATGTGTACTCTCTAATGGCATATTATGAAAGGAACATACAATGACTATTCTCTTCGATTTGCAGCTGGTGTGATTCACTCTTTGTGCAGTGTTAGTGGATAAGAGCACTGCCACTGTTACATGAGACCTCATTAACACTTATATATTTTTCAGACATTAAACAGCCACCAGTGTGTTGGTGGAAACATGTTATGCTCTGATTGCTCTCCATTTGACAAGTCAGAACCGATGAACATAACATCGGATAAAGCTGAAAGATACCTAATTTTTGATATTTATAAGTATTTAATGAGCCTAAGTTATACTTTTTTCACAGACAAGGATTCTAAAACAATTCGTGAGTTATGTGGCTCCGCATATCCACCAGGTAGGCGGTGAATGGATATCTTAAATGCTTAAAATTTAGATTCACAAGACCGATAATGGCCAGCAGGATTTGTCCCCGTGGTTGCAAGACTGCATTTGTGCTACGGCTGCAGATGAATAGGTAATTATTTCTACACCCCCAAAAGTGCTGTTCTCATTTTGATTATGCATTTCTTATTGATCTCGATTGGATGATGACCTCCATTGTGCATTCTTTTGTTTTAATTAGCATGTTATTTTTTTTGATACTCTTTTTCAGGTTTTAATATAATATATGTTTTTCCATCATTTAACAGATTGAAATCTGGTTTCTCTACAGTCCTTTTATTTGCAAGAAAATTTTATGATATAAATAAAAAACCAAGAAAAATAACAATGTTCATTTTAACATCTAACAATTGAGGAAATGAGGCATCATATAATTGTTACTTTATTCAGGACATTGCAAACAGAGAATAAATGGATTGTCTTTTGTACCCGCCCTTATTTTGTTTGAGCTATAGACTGGTTCATTATGTGGATGAACTCACTGAGTTGTAAAGTAGAAACAAGAATATCAAGAAAATGGAAAAAATCCATCAACTTAGTCTAACAACTGCTGAAGAAGTTGCAATGAAACCTCAACACAAATAATTAATAAAATAATAATAAAATAATAATAATAATAATAATAATAATTTAATAATAATAATAATAATAATAATAATTAAAATTACGAATGATAATGCTATAGGATGACAAATCCTGCTCGATCATTGATTTATATAAAAGGCCAAACTCAAGTCTACCCAATTGGATATATATATAACTATGTAATGATATCTTCGGAGTATGCTCATTGCGGCAATACCTGCTGATGCAATATATAAACTATGGGATAAAGTATTCCCTTTCTGATGGTATATCAATTATATAATATATATATTTTTCCCCATATGTATATATATATATATATATTATTGTGTTCATACCTGCAATATGGCTCTGGCATATTTTATCTGGTAAGTATATATATATATAATATATTATAAAATATATATATTTATCCGATGCTTTGATAAAAGGTGTTGCCGATATATATATATATCTATTTTTGATACTCTTTTTCATTTTAATATAATATATGTTTCTTTTAACAGGAAATATATATATATATATATTTTGGATAATTATGACCTTTTATTTTGTTTGGTGACCAAGGTGTTTATCCTGATATATTATATATATATAATATATTTATATATATATATATATATATATATATATATATATATATATATATATATATATATATATATATATATATAAACATATATAAACATTACGCTCATTATTGAAAATTGCCGATTATTGAAAATCGGCAAAAATTGCCTATTTTACATAATCAGCAAGGGCCCTGCCTAATATTGAAAATTTTCAATAATGGGCAAAATATTGCTCATTTTATATATTAGGCAACACGTTTTTTTTGAATATTGATAACGTTGCCGAATATTGAAAATATTGTAAAACAAGTGTTTCAAACAACCAGTATTCAATTTTGACAGCTGGAAGGTCCATTCTAAGCTCTAAGCAAACTAATGTAGACCATAATGACTCTCTATTTAATAACAGTTTAAGAATGTTTACTGTAATACACTCATTTTATAACAGCCATCATCTATTTTTTAATTCTATTATAATATCCGTTTTTTTTTCTTCATAAGCAATTAATTTGGAAATTCAAATAAACACTGAAAACACAGATAATACAATTTATTTTTGTAACATAACAATATTATTAGAATACTGACTTATCAGCCTTCACCAAATAATTGGCAAATAATTCACCGACGATAAAAAATTAACTAATCTATATCTATTTTATATAAAGAAACAAAATAAAAACTAAACATTCTTACAGCTGTTATAATCAATAGTGGGGATAGCATCACTTTCAAGATCCTTTGATAACCTTGATATAATATCTTTCACTTTTCAATAGAACAGTCTTGTTTCTTCCCTTTTCCTTCAACGATGGTCCGTAACCTTGCCTCAAATTTTCTTTTTTACTTCCATCGCTGAAGCCATGAGGATTATTCGATATTCGCCAAGAACTGTTGTAAAGAATGAAAAATAATTCCGTAACTAATCTACGTATTTGTCGAGAGAATTATCATGAGTACCGTATGTTTCACTTCACACCTTCACTCCTATTTACAAGTTGATAAACAATTGTTGGTGATAGTAACAAGGAATTAGGCTAATAAAACTTACTTATAAATGGCCAAACTGCCATTAACAAAAGAGATTAGAATAGGATAAAACATTAAAAGTTAAAAATAGTGTCATTAATTACAGATGGTATAGTAAAATCGATTTATCAATATTCGGCAAAATGGTCTTGCCGAGTTTTGAAACCCCTGCTGATTTTAAATACTAGGCAAGAAAAATTGCTCATTTTATATAATCATAAATCGCTTGCTCATTCTCAATAATAGGCATTTCTATTGCCGATTTTCAATAATGAGCGTAACATATGTAATTTTTATATAATATATATATATATATATATATATATATATATATATATATATATATATATATATATATATATATATAAATATATATATATATATATAAATTATATATATATATATATATATATATATAAATATATATATATATATATATATATATATATATATATATATATATATATATATGTATGTATATAAATATATAAATATATATATATATATATATATATATATATATATATAAATATATATATATATATATATATATATATATATATATAATATATATATATATATATATATATAATATATATATATATATATATATATATATATATATATAAAAAAAATATATATATATATATATATAAATATATATATAAATATAAATAAATATATATATATATATATATATATATATATAAATATATAAATATTTAAATATATATATATAAATATATATATATATATATATATAAAAATATATATATATATATATATATATATATATATATATATATATATATATAAATAAATATATATATATATATATATATATATATATATATATATATATATATATATATATATATATATATATATATATATATATATATATATATATATATATATATATATATATATATATATATATATATATATATATATATATATATATATATATATATATATATATATATATATATATATATATAAGGAGATAAAAAATTAGAATAAAAGCATAAAGAGAAAGAGAGAGAATAGATAGAGAGACAGAGAGAAAAAAATAAAAAGAGAGAAGAGAGAGAGAGAACAACAATTAAGCCTTGGTTGTTATGTATTGCGTAACTTATTCAGTTGTTTTAATTCTCACTGAGACGAGTGAAACTCTTTGATATTTTTAGAATAGTTCATGTATGGGATATTTTTATTAAAACTAAACTCGGTGAAAACATGAGGTTCATAGTACAACTGGTTTGGTTTTACTAACTTACAAGTCTTATCTAAAGCATGAATATTCTTGAAACTAATTTCTGTACTTAGATTATGGCAGTTGATTATGGCTGTTACAGTATCTAGTGAAAACACAAAAACTGACTGATCTACTAAGATGGAAACAACACTGTGTTTGGATAAACTGGTACGTAACTCTTTTCCTTGATTTTTGTTGTCAATTATTTCCTGAACACAAGGATAGGCATTAGTAGTTCCGCAAAGGTTATCAAGGTTGCAAATGTATCCCCTTTCCTTTAAAATTATGCAATCCTTTAATTGAACATCAGTAATAAATGACACCATTAATCTATGTTCCTCTAATGCAAAATGGATGTTGTTGACATTTGAAATGATTACATTTTCCTTTATCAACATGGGGAAAGGATGTATGGACATCAGTACATCTGCATCTTTCTGATTAAATGGTAACACTAAAATAATCTTATCTTGCACCACCTTTGTGGTTATTAAATTATAATAGGTTATAACATCCCTTACCATAGGGGTATAATGCCCCTCTACCAAAAAAAAATTAATTATATCTTCTAATTCTTCAGGAGTGATTAGTGTTGGGATTAACATTCCTTTATAAGCTAAAAAGACTGCGTTTAACATGTCTCTATGTCCTTGCAAGATTTTCTATCATATTTAGTTCTTTTGATATATTTTTATTGGCCCTGGTAATGAATACCTTTATCTTTT
Organism: Macrobrachium rosenbergii; assembly: GCF_040412425.1. Lineage (NCBI taxonomy): Eukaryota > Metazoa > Arthropoda > Malacostraca > Decapoda > Palaemonidae > Macrobrachium > Macrobrachium rosenbergii. Next base: position 7,389,928 of record NC_089763.1, on the reverse strand, counting down.
CTATTTCTTGGGCATTTAAGTTCTGAGAAGTTATCACTTTATTTATCACGGTACCTCTGGCTGCCGCCCATTTTTCCAGCCTTTCAATGCGATCCCTTTCTTTTTCTACATTAGACTGAGTTGCGACTCCAAATAATTGATTTAAGGCTGTTTCTATAAAAAGGTAAGAGGGATCTTTTGGACCTTGTATTTAGGGTATTTCCTGTGTCATTATCTAATCTTTTCAACAATGGTAAGGCACTGTTATTATCATTCATCTGTATTATGGATTTGAGTTCTTTTTGAACATCTTTCAAAGTCATTTCATTAATAAGCACTGAAGACACATTTATACTTACAATTCCTAAATCCTTTATTAATTTCACAGATCCCTTTTTCTTTAGTAGTGCACCCTTTTGGATGACAACTTCGGATGACACGAAATGAAGTATTACTGTTATTAAGATGAGCCGCATGTTTGTATCTGTAAGAATAAGCCTTATCAGATTTTCTATGTACATGAGGTATTTTAATTTCTACAAATACATTTTACATATGATATTTCAGTTCAACACTTTACATAAACTTTATCTTTCTTAACTCATATCTTTTGTTTATTTGGTCTTCCTTATTTTCTTTCAACACTTCTAACTTTTTAATGGACCAAAATCTGCTTTTGTAAATAAAATCACATGATTCCAATGAACTACCTTTCCTTTAAATCATTCTCATTAATAATTCTAAAAAATATTTAATTTTAACACTTCTAATACTCTATAAAAATACCATGAAATTTTGAGAAACCTTTACATTAGGACCTTCTGGAATATGATTTTGAACATATACCTGAGCACCTACTATAATTTCTGGTTTAGCTGTATTTTTGTCATAGTACTTTACGTGAATTTTATGATATTCATTAAGTCTAATCCCCGTTTGTTTGATCGTTTCATAAGTACGTCTAGTTTTCCATAAATATAGTCATCATAATTATAAGTATGTCAATAAAAAATGCATCATCTAGTAAGGTATTAGGCAGCCTCTTCTGATACCCATACAATAAGTAGTGTGGTGATTCTCCTACTGTTTCATTTACAGTATTGTTTATAGTAAACTGTACGTCTTCTGTATTAGGTTTAACTAAAGCTTTCAGGATATCCTTTATTTTACGATTTGTTCTTTCTACTGCTCCATTTGAACTTGGTTTATATGCTGTTATTTGACATTTATTTATCTCGTAAAATTCACATAATTTTCTTAAAAGCTCACTAGTAAATGCAGCTGCGTTATCAGCAAGAACTTGTGGACATGAATGTCTCGTGATAATTCTAGATTTCAGAGCTTCTGCTACTGTAATTGCATCTCTATTTCTTACTGGTACAATCTCTACATATCTTGTTAGATAGTCTAGAAAGACTAGTATTTGTTTATTCCCTCTAACAGTGGTGGGGAATGGACCTAAAAAATCCACTGACACCACCTGGAACAGGTTCAGTTCCGATGGATATTTTCAAGTGGAGCTTTTGGATTTACGTTACATTTATTTCTACTACAAACTACGCAATTTTGTACAAAGTTCTTGGCATCTTCACTACAATGTGGCCAAAAATAATTTCTGGTTATGATTCTACTTGTCTTTTTAATTCCTGGATGTCCTGCTAACTTATATGAGTGGGTTAGTTCTAAAACTTCTCTGATTAGTGTTTTTGGGATGTATAGACGAGAATAACCATTCTTCTCTGTTGGTCTTTTATACAATAACCCATTTATCAATACAAAATCAGTTTTTAAAGATTCATCTGTCATTAACTGTCTATTATCTGTCTGAATTTTGTATCTTTTTAAGTCTAAGTCTACTACTTGACAGCTAAAACAGTCTTAAATTGTATGGTGAAATGCTAACTGTGCTCAGTAATTCGTCAAAAACTTTACAATTTTTTTTTATTATTCAAATTGAGTACATCTTTTGTGTTTCTATATAAAAAAAATGTTATACTATGCACACAGCACATTAAAATGAAAGAAACTATCAAAATATAACAGTAAAAAAAATTAAATTCTTAAACTGAGTTCAAGTGCACAATTAAATAAATCCTTCAAAAGTAATAATTCAAATACACATAAAAATCTTATGCGAAACTGGGCATCATTTCATAAAAAAAAAAAAAAAATCATCACAATTAGTACACAAAATTGCATATAATTACTCAAAATATTTATCACCAACCGAGTGAAAAAAAAAAAAAATTTCCCTATCTAAATTATTTACTAAACAAATAATTATCATAGAGAGAGAAATAACAGTAATTATGCAAAAAAAATTCACTAGAGAGAGTTTACTTAATTTTCAATTTGATAAAGAGATGTTAAATAATCTTCACTATACATAACTTTATAAATTCTTCACTTCTTCACACATTTAAAGAGAGAAAACAGTAAATCTCATTTTCTCGATAACTTACAAGATGTTGTAATTGCGAAGTCGTCAAGTTGTTTTTCAGCTGTTGCCACCCTTGGAGCTTCGTTGAAACACACTCTCCATTGTTTCTGTTACACTCGTAGCGATAGTTTATTAAACACACTCGCTGCTTGTTGTTGCTGTCTAGCAAGAGTGATTTCAAGATAGTAACTGTAACCATAAATTGCACTTAAGTTTGTAGTTAATTTTCATCATTAAAGTAGAAAAACTACCAGTTCATCTCCATTACGTCTTTCTGAGAGATATAATTACCTTAATATAATTCCCTTCAAAATAACAGACTCGTAAGCAGTCGACGATGGAAGAGACGCTGTGGACGACTGTTTCAAATAAATTAAAGAAATATGCAGGTAAGAAGGGAAAATATTATGTTAATAAAACAATATATATATGTAAGATAAATATATATACATATATATATATATATATATATATATATATATATATATATATAAAATATATATATATATATAACATATATATATATATATATATATATATATATATATATATTTATATATATATATATATATATATATATATATATATATATATATATATATATATATATATATATATATCTTAAATATATATATATATATATATATATATATATATATATATATATATATATATATATATATATATATATCTATATATATATATATATAAATATATATATATATATATATAAAATATGTACATATATATATATATATATATATATATATATATATATATATATATATATAAAATATATATATATATATATATATATAATATATATATATATATATATATATATATATATATATATATATATATATATAAATATATATATATATATATATATATATATATATATAAATATATATATATATATATATAATATATATATATACGCCTATATATATATATATATATATATATAATATATATATATATATATATATATATATATATAAATATATATATATATATATATATATATATATATATATATATATATATATATATATATATATATATATATATATATATATATATATATATATATATATATATATATATATATATATATATATATATATATATATATATATATATATATATATATATATATATATATATATATATATATATATATATATATATATATATATATATATATATATATATATATATATATATATATATAATATAGTGTGTGTGTTTATACATGTATGTATATACTGTAAAGGGTGTTTCAGAAATAAAGAGCCCCCCCTCTGCAGCATAAACTAAAATTGATATGGAAAAAAAACAAAAAATAATTCAGTACAGGTATAAATTTATAGTTTCTCTCTAGTAATAAAATATTTTGTGTGGCCTCCATCTGCCTGTACCACTACAGCCTGCATTCTTGAGGGGAATGATTTCAGCAAATCGCAAAAAAGCTGAGACTCAAACTCCATTTCCCTGAGCACTTCGGTCATCTCTCTTCTCTGGTCGCCGAGGCTTGCTGTACCTTCGTAGTTCACTGTGCACCCTTCAACACGATCCTTTAAGATACTGCCAATGTTTTCACGCACATTAAGGTCAGGGGAACTACCTGGAAATTCACTTGACGAGAAGAAATCAATACCACTGTTTCAAATAAAGCTCCTGTGTCTGAAGAGCCTTGAAACATGGTGCCTTATCAAGCAAAAATGTGACTTCTTCAACAGATAACACATTTTCAGGATCTTTGAGGAAAAATAAATATTCCACCAGTAAATAAACAGTTTCTCTAAAGTATTCGCCATTCCATGACTGTCCTTTTTCTTTGATGATCCACATTAACTGTTTGGCTGTGAAACAGAGAAAAATCCCAAACATTCAGAAAATTTCACAACTTGGCAATAAATCATGTCATCACTGATATCATCCAACTTTGCAGCCCAAATGATGTCATTTTTATGATTTGGCTTCCTGACTGTGTAAATGAAGATTTCATGTGATGCGGCAACATAGAGACAGTCAGCTTCATCCCAATCTTTAAGAAATGAACCACAAAACCAAGCATGGTTTTCTCTCTGTTGCTGATGTTGTGTTTGCTGATAACATGAAATGGCCTGATACCAGATTTTTTCAACTCACGATATACGACACTATAACTTCTCTTCTTTCCCCTTTTTGTTTCTAGTTCAGGCGCCAATTTACATAAAGACTTTCTTGGTCTACCCACTGCCTCAGGTATGATGTCTTTTGACTCCTAAGAAAGGACTTCAGGCCTTCCAAGATTCTCACTCTTTTAAATGACAGTCATATGGATTTTTGTTCCAGTTTCTTTTAACAAAGGATTAATTTCTTTTAATGTATTTAGCTATACAGGAACGTGAAATGAAGGATGCACCAGCATCCCTGGCCTCTCTGAAGGTTATAGCCTGGATTCGGTCAATCCATCTGATTTCCTCCCTAGTTGTTAGCCATGGCTGTATCTAACTCCCGCCACTCAGTCTGAAAATACAAGAAATTTGAAATGAAAAAAAATTAATAGAAACTTAAAATCATGTACTTGGAGATAGGCTATAAATAAAAAACTTCATAACTTTACATTCGTTCCGTGGAGGGGGCTCTAAATTCTGAAACACCAGTAAAAATATATATATATATATATATATATATATATATATATATATATATATATATATATATATATATATATATATGTGTGTATGTGTGTTAAATAAGTGTATATATATATATATATATATATATATATATAAATATATATATATATATATATATATATATATATATATATATATATATATATGTATATATATATAATATATATATATATATATATATATATATATATATATATATATATATATATATATATATATATATATATATATATATATATATGTATATATGTATATATATATATATATATATATATATATATATATATATATATATATATATATATATATATATATATATATATATATATATATATATATATATATATATATATATATATATATATATATATATATATATATATATATAAATATATATATATATATATATATATATATATATATATATATATATATATATATATATATATATATATATATATATATATATATATATATATATATATATATATATATATGTATATATATTTATATTTATATATATATATATATATATATATATATATATATATATATATATATATATATATATATATATATATATATATATATATATATATATATATATATATATATATATATATATATATGTATATGTATATATATATATATATATATATATATATATATATATATATATATATATATATATATATATATATATATATATATATATATATATATATATATCCGTATATGTATGTATATATATATATATATATATATATATATATATATATATATATATATATATATATATATATATATATATATATATATATATATATATATATATATATATATATATATATATATATATATATATATATATATATATTACATGATCTCGCCTCTCGAGAACGACAGGTTCTTTAAAAAAAAGGCAATTGGGCTGAAATGACTGACGAGAGTGACAAACAAAGGAGGAGAGCAGAACAGAACCAAAAATTTACCTTAAAATTAATTTATTTACAATATTTACAGTGAGTCAGGTTCAGTTGAGAATAAACAATAAAATGAACATTATACAAATGAATTAAACTCTTAACAGCAGCAGCAACAATAAACTAGTCAGAAAAACATTACAAATGACGAGTCAAAAAAAACATTATAAACATTAGCAGCACAATAATTACATTACATAAAGTCAGAACCTAGAACAAAATAAAAGCCAGAGCAATAAATGATCAAATCAATAAAATAGATTATCAAATCATAAACATACAAAACCATAAATATTAACAGGCAGCAAAGCAATAAATATCAGCAGACAAACTCAATAGAGATGTCGAAACAGCCCCAAGCTGCTTAACAGGAACACAGCAGGACAACTCCGACAGAGTCGAAATGACAACCATCTCGTCCTCAAGCACAGTGCTGATATCCTCCTCCAGTACCGACGACCGCGACAGAGCCGACACGGCAACCATCTCGTTCTCCAAGAAACGTACTGACGTCCTCCTCCATCTACGACGACCATGACAGAGCCGACACGGCAACCATCTCGTCCTCCAAGAAACTCTCTGCTGCTCTGCTGCCAGGAGCTGACTCACAGGTACTGATATCTGCTGCTGCTACCCCAACTGGCTCGCTGCTGCTCTCAACCTGACTCGTTGCTGCTACGAACCTGACTGACGAAGTCTGACGCCATTCAACAGACGTCAGCTCGCCAGTAAGAAAAATAAACAAAAACAAAGGAGGCAACAACCCACTAAGGGAACAATCGGCAAACGATTGTTCCAATAATAATATATATATATATATATATATATATATATATATATATATATATATATATATATATATATATATATATATATATATATATATATATATATATATATATATATATATATATATATATATATATATATATGACCCTGTATATATATATCATATATAGTCATATATCTCTTACTATATATGTTTATATATATATATATCATATCATCTTATATCCCTATATATTCTCTGGTATAATATATATATATATATATATATATATATCTTCCTCTCTATATATATATATATATATCTTCAAACATATATATATATATATATAAAATATTATGACCTATACCAAGGTCAGACTTTCATTCTCTTACTGCATTTTTTTACAAACAGTATCATATCATCTTACATCCCTAAGATTCTCTGGTAGCAATGGCCAGCACTGGGTCACTCACATTCTTCCTCTCTAAAACTCCTCCCCACTGAAATTCTATCTTCAAACAAAGACCTACTGGAATAAACGCTTTTAGAAACAAAAACTAGACTTTTATTTGCAAATTTAATAAATATATTTCAGTAAAATATATATATCATGAAATGAAGTGACTCCACATCCCTAAAAATGGAAATCATAACTAGAGGAAATTCAGACTCACAAACAGTATATATTTTTATCTTCATATATATATATTATATATATATATATATATATATATATATATATATATATATATATATGTGTGTGTGTGTGTGTGTGTGTGTGTGTGTGTGTGTGTGTGTGTGTGTGTGTGTGAAGATAAAAAGGCCCATAATTCACTGTTTGAAAGTTGCAACCATGTGCTTCAAGCACTTCCTTCTGTGCCCCTCGTCACTGGTAAAATATGGACAGATGATAAATACAAGGGTATATTACAAACATGCAGGTGTAGCAGTAAGTCTCATTGGTATGCAGGTGGCCATTGACCCAAGAAGGATGGAAATTAAGGTATTCCCTTGTGATTTATGGCTTCGTTAGCTCCCGTCTGGAGATATGTCTGGTGGTTGTATTTCTGAAACACCTTCTTAAGAAGAGTCCTGAGGATTAACCCATCGCTGTCATCCAATTTCCAGTGTCCTCCTGACAGGTTCATATTGCTGGGTTTTTTGATGATAGCAGATTGCAGCATCATTCTTTTGTATGGACAACTACTTTTGAAAACCAGCTCTGCCTCATTCCAGTTTATGGTATGGCCTTTATCACCAATGTGTAGGAAAATACCCGAACTCTCTGAGCACATTGCACTGATCTTCTGTGCTCTGTTAGTCTTTGTGAGATGTTCCTACCCGTCACCCCCTCGTAAATCTCATTACAGTTGCTTCATGGAATCTTGTAAATTCCTGCTTCTTCTCCTTTTTTATTTAAGTATATGTTAATGAGTGAGCTCTTGATGGATTGTGGATAATGGAGAATAAAAAGATTGTTAGACCTGAGATGTTCTGTAGCTTTTTGGATGCTTTCGTCGTACGGAATCTTTATTTTGTCGTTAAAATCTATTTGTTTGTTGTGAGTTGGCCCTCTGAAGTATATTTTATTTGCTTTGTTAAAAGCCTTCTCGATAATGTGTGGTGGATAGAGCAGTTGCATTAGGTGTTGGAGGATCGTGTTGAATTCTTTATCTAGGTATCCAGTTGAACATATTCTAAGTTCCCTGAGGAATAGGTTGCACCCTACCATGATCTTTACGAAGACATCGTGGTAGTTAAGGAAATGAATGTAAGAAACAGCGAAAGTAGGTTTCCTATATACTGTGAAAGCATATCTGTTCTGTTCTGTTATGATTAGTTCATCTAGGAATGACAATTTTCCGTCCTTTTCCCATTCTGTTTTTAATTTTATGGTTGGAACTAGGGAATTTAATCTATTAAAAAATTCATTGAAGTCTCACCAGCTATTGTCCCAGAAAGTAAAAATATCATCTATGTATCTAAGCCAGATAACATTGCGGGGTTTGATAGGCAACAAAATTTCTGTTTTGAAGTATTCCATGTGCAGGTTTGCTAGAAGGAGAGATAGGGGACTGCCCCTTAGGGATAAAGGCCATACCATAAACTGGGGTGGGGCAGGGCTGGTTTTCAAAAGTAGTTGTCAGTACGAAAGGAAGATGCTGGAATCTGCTATCATCAATCAAACCAACAATATGGACCTATCAGGAGGACATTGGAAATCGGATGACATCGACGGGTTAATCCTCAGGCCTCTACTTAAGAAGGTGTTTCAGAAAATACAACCACCAGATGCATCTCCAAATGGGAGCTAATGAAGCCAAAAATCACAAAGGAATACCTTAATTTCTATCCTTCTTGGGTCAATGGCCACCTGCATATCAACGAGACTTCATTATAATTCTTTTTGTTGGATATTATGTTATAGTCTTCACTCAGAGTAGCAGCTTTATCAAGTATCTTCACCTCTCTTTCTCTCAAATAAGCTCTTATATGTTCAGGAATTCCTCTTAGATATTGCTCTAAGATCACTAATTCTTCAAGTTCGTCCATAGACTTAACTTAGCGGCCTCCAACCATCGTCTAAAACATCTTCTTACTTTAAGGCATAATCTAAGAAAGTCATTATGTCATCCTTCTTCAAAGATCTGAATCTTTCATTGTAATATTCAGGGGTCATCTGGCAAACTTGTAACACATTGTGTTTTTCAGTACACTGTATTCTCTATACTGATCAGCTGATAAGGCTAAATGGGCACTTCTTCCTTCACTAATTAGAACATTCTGTAATAAGACTGACCATTTATCTTTTAGCCATCCCATACCTGTAGCTATTTTTTCAAAGTGTTCAAAAAACTCATCTGGAGCTTCTTCTGTAAACTTTGGAATTAACTTCTGTACTCTTACTACATCAAACACAGGGTCTGCATTACCTTGGACATAGTTATATGGGTTTACAGATAGTATGGATCGACTCTAATTAACTCCAACTCCCATTCATATTTTACTCTTTCTCTATCTTCTTCTTCTTGCCTCCTTTCTCTTTCTCTATCTTCTTTTTCTTTATCAGCCTGCATCTGCAGCCTAAGTAATTTTTCTTCTGATTCTAGTACCTTCAGTCTACCCCAATTTTCTTCTATTTCTAAATGTCTAAGTTCTGCCTCTGCATCACCATTCTCATTCTCTTGCCTTAGATTTTTGTAAATTATACCTCAGCTGCATTTAACAATTCATATGCCTCCCTTAACTCTCCGTCTACTTTACCAGAGCTTATTAATGCTTGGATTGCAACACACTTGATTTGTGCCTCAATCATATCAATAGTAACATTACCCCCATATGTCACTGCTAAAAGAGTCCACTGTGCCTTAGTCAGGTGAGATTCAAATAACTTGCTGATGGCTGGAGTGCCTAAAAATTCCTGAACTTCAAACAGAGCCATTTTCTCTAGTTTACTCAACTAAATAGTTTACAATACACTTCAAAACAACTATATGGTCACTCTCCTACCAAAATATATCCCTAACACCAGTATAAACCATAAACCAGAGTGATATTCTGTTTAGTTCTTCCCGGACAATGGGCACCAAATATTTTGTCATGAAGTGATCAAGTACCTGGTTATTACACAAATAATAAGACCAAAAAATGTACCTTGCTTCAGCTAGACACTTGAAACCTCATAACAAAAATATTAAGACTGAATACTCTAAAGGTATGGTAATCCCTTAAAACTTGCTTAACACTTGAAAAATCAATCTAAATTTATCAAGTTATGGGTGAGGTAACAACTGATAAGCTATAAACAGAATAGGGGAAAAAGGGCATCACTCCATCAAATAATTGTTTCCCTTGTTCTACTTCACTTTGATAAAGGAGAACTAGACAGACATACCACTTACCTTGAACACACACCAATATCTCTAATCACTAGTGGTCAAAATGAAACACTGTGCTTTTAAAACTTTAAACAGACAAATTTATTTCTAAGTTCAAAAGTTATAAGCAGAGTTCACAGTCTTAAAAAGATTTACTACTATTTGACAACAGTGTAAGATTTACGTATTTCTTAACCAGAATTAATTCACAAAACTTAAATTTATCATGAAATCAATTTGATTAAGTAAAATTCAAACCATTAATTCTCACTCAAGTTTTAGATATAAATCTGAACATCTGCAATTAGCCCAAGTGTTCACTAAAACATTAATAAATGGAATCAACACAGGTATTCAATGAAATCTCAACAATAAGAATGCACTGAAATCTCAATAATGCAAATTAACACCAACAAAACTCTAAGTAATCATCGACACAAAACTTTGGGTAACAAATAAGAAAACACAGACATATAAGAACGAAATATGCAAAAATGGAAATATACCAACAGCAATTTCACTAAGACAAATTATGATTAAAGATTATATCAGTATCTCAAAAGATTACCTTCACTTTTTAAAAAGGCTAAACTCACTTCTTTCTACAACTTCCTCAATGATAACACTTCAGTTTTCAACATAATTATAATGCAAGCAAAGAAGCACATTACCTTACTCCATTTGTAATGTATAAAATACACTTTCTTTCACTATGGTTGAAGAACACAAATATTTTGGAACCATACACAAAATATTACATTTCGTGGGAGAGTTTTACAAAACATATATTTCAGGAGAGCAACCAGTATAAAACCTAATATGAATTGAGAGAGAGAGAGAGAGAGAGAGAGAGAGAGAGAGAGAGAGAGAGAGAGAGAGAGTTCCTGTGTCTTTGAGACCTATTTTCAGACTAACTCTGTTAGTCCAGCAATCCTGCCTTTACCTTCAACCCTAAGTTGCCAATTAGTCACTTCAAATCTTAGAATATCCTGAGCTCCCTTTCTTCTACATTCTAGAATACCATCCAGAATACCTAGAACACCCTCTACTACAAACAAAATACATGAATACATACAGTATTCTAAGGCTTAGAGAAAATATGCCTGCGCTCTTATCTACAAGATGGCATTTCCCATTCTGGCTGGACACTTGTGTAAATAGAAGTCCATTTGAGAGTGATCTGCAGGAAAAAACCCTGTCAATCCCTTGTCAGATTTCTTATCTCTCCTCTCGTACGCTTGGTAAGGGCACTCAGCTGAGCAAATAGCAAAACAGGATGTGGTTATCTGATTTGGTCTCAAAATATCTCTGAAACTTCAACTCCTAACATCTCCCACAAAACATTATTAATTTTATTTCAGTCCATACATGACGATCACAAAAGAAAATACATACAAGCATTGTAAAAAAGCATACATTACAAAGTCACCTCATTACACTTCGCAACATATGAAACAGCTGAAAGAAAAATCACATCAGAATACATAACACATGTCATTTGTAAGAAAGAAAAAGCATCTCAAAATCATATTTTATATATATATATATATATATATATATATATATATATATATATATATATATATATATATATATATATATAAATATATATATATATATAATATATATATGTTACAACTACTCAAGCTGCTGCTCTGAGTATTAATTTAATATTCATATTGAAAGTAAGAACCATGGGTTCAGTCAGCATCCAGACATGTTGAAAACGTGTCTGGAAAGTTGCCAGCGAGGGATATCTCTGACCCATCTATACACCTGTCGTCTGTCTTTTTGGCTCTGCACTTCTGAGGTCTTTGAATTTTTGACAGGCTCTATCTGGCAACTCAGTGGGGCCCCCGTTGAAATTGGAGTGGGCATATGACTGGGAGATTGACCTCACCATACCTGGGTCACTCTCACTCGCCCATAGTCTTCCCCCCCTCAACAAGACTTGGTTTGTGTCTACCCTCTCATCCAGACTGAGTCAAAAGATGCCTGAACGCTAACGATTTACCACGAGGTACATATGGATCTGAGAGAGGATGGCTATCTCCATATAACCTGTAGCTTGGAGCCTGAATCTCCGTTTAGTTTGAGGCACCAGAATTTATTAAACCAGGTAAGAGTTTTGTCAGAATCCATCAGCCTCCATCCCTCAGCCCTTTGTCTATTCCTTGAATGCCTTATACTCTCCTCCAAAACTCCCTTGAGCCAGTACTTTCATTTCAACCTTCCCCCTCAGCACTGGCTAATCTCTAGAGTAATGTAAGAAATGCTTTGAGAGAAATATGTGATCCATTATTGTGTTATGACCCAAACCACCATCTTGCAAGGCGCTGGGCCTATCTAACTTTATCCAAGAATATCCATCTCATCCCTAGTTTATCAGTCACTTGGGGACGCTTAAACCCATTATCTATTTGTGCATGACTCTGTTGCACATAAACCCTGCAGTTCTCTATTTACAGGGGTGTGTGTCTGATAGCTGTTCTCCATCACACTATTTCAACACAGAGCAAGTGAATCAAGCCCTCAAGAGAAGGGCCTCCAAAGCATTGCTAAGCCTATAGCTGTAAATTTTGTCCCTTTGACTGGTGTAGTGTAAATAAATTAAGTTAACTGTTTCCTGAGTATATTTTATGCCTTAGTAGAATACCTAGTGTCACCCTCTAGCATAATTTTGCTTGTGATTATTTATGGAGCGCCACAAGGCCACTTAAATTGCTTATTATAGATAACATAACTATTAAAAATGTCAATAAATATAACACACACACACACACACACACACACACACACACACACACATATATATATATATATATATATATATATATATATATATATATATATATATATATATATATATATATATATATATATATATAGTAGACAGGAGAAGGGCGCAGGAACACATACAGAACCAGTACATACATTTATTCGTCTACGCGTTTCTTGACCCGTGGTCACATCATCAGGACATCATCTACAGTTATAAATTAAAAAGGACATTCAGCATAAATAGTTAAAAGTAAATATACACAAAACATAAAAAAAATTAAAATAGAAAATCAGTTGAACTTAAACAATCACACTTAAATACATTTACACATTAAAGAACCAATAAAAGAAAACTTAAAATGTAAACTTAAAATGAACTTAATAAAAAACTGAGCTTAATAAAAAGGAACTTAAAAATAAACTTAAAAGGTAGAGCAGAAGGCGCACCTCTCAGGATGAAAGAGGAGAACACACTAAAAGAAAACAGCATAAAACCAGGGGGAGGAGGCGGACAAATGTAAACAAACAATCGCATCATGCTATGAATAGGGGAACAGCCGATGATTGGCAATTTAGCGCCGGTACAATTCTTTTGATGTTGAGGCTTTCCAAGAGAAGCAGTTCTCCAGGTTCCTTAGCTTGGCCAATTATTCTAAAGTTGTATTTTATTGGCGTCTTGCAACCTCTAGCGTGGGATCTTACATTTGAAAGTTCGGGATTAGACAATCTGCAACCCGTACGATAACTCACGCACTAAGTTTTAAAGTAAACGGTTAAGAAATTAAATAAGTCAAATTTAGTATGATTTATTGTGAGAAACTCGCCCCTAACGCCTCTCCCCACTGCCTTTTGGGGGGAAAGTCCTTTAAATCTCTTCTTGTCCAACGTGCTGTCGAAATCCCTTAATTCCAGGCGCGAATTCAGAGATCTAATCGTCGCCTGAGGCAGGCCAGCTAGCGGGCGGACTGCTTGGGTTCCACCATTTTGAATTCTAACCATGCATGCACTGCCGTACCCATGTGGGGCAGAGTGATCCCAGCACCATCTGGAAGGAAAAGCTGTAACTTCTGCAGCTATAAAAGGGCCCAGGATGCGACGCCCTGCCATACGGGCTGCTCTAGGAGCAAGAGCCCGTGCTGGCACAAAGCCAGCTAAATCTAAAACAAGAACGACGCCCTGCCTTAGAAGTTCGTCATCGGCGCCACAGATGCGAGCTCTCCGGTCCTTGCTCCATTCTGCCTTTGCCAAACACGTGGCTGGCAGGACAGTAAACTTTTGGTGTGAATTAATTCCCTCCTTCGCTGGCCCCTCATAAGAAGAGAATTCCAACTCCCTAAGAAACGTAATGTAGGCTACCTGGATTTAAGGTTTTCGTCAGCCACATTTCCCTGTTATTCTGCAACTGAATTTCCTCTATTTTCATAGTGCGATTTAATCACAGTGAGATCTGTATTGCTTATATTTTGCGTTGTTTAATTTGCAAAGCATTGCGAGAAGAGTAACGTAATCGTTTGATGTCCGAATCACGGGAATCGAGTGCAGTTTTGGCATCTGCTATGCAATTCCTCGATTCCTTTACAGTGCTAGAGTTGGTTAACTAACCGCAAGTGTTTTTATTACAGAATACGAGTTTTGACTGTGGACTTGCGTATCATCTGTGTGTGGCCCCCCGTACATCGTTTCAACAACTCTAAAGCAGACAACCCTTTTGAATTCCATTCGGGAATTTCCCGTCATTTGCTTAGCATCATTTTTTCTCCAGAATTACGCTACCATACTCCCTTTGTGTTTATTTGTAAATATAATGAATTAAGTTAAACCTCAGAGTTTATCTAAACACTTGTCCCCTTGAAGTAGCCTTTCAGGCATTTTTGGTGTTTGTAATTTAAGCCGCTCCAAGGCCAGAGCCCAGATTCTTTGTAGTAATTAAGGTAAGTTGAGCATTATCCCAGTATATCCCATGATCTACGAAGAACGCAGCTTTAAAATTACCACACTGGCACCTGTTGCCGAGTATGGAATTGCCTTTATCAGCGGAATAGCGACTGCTAAAGCTGGTCTGCATAATTAGAAATGAACCTTTTTAATTAGCGTAAATTCCTATAAGCGCACAGGTGATCCATTTCCACAGTAAGTATCGTGTTATTGGGTTTTAGTTTTTTAGGCACGAACAAAATCGTGGCCGAAATGAAGTTAGGAAATTTTAGAACACGTGCATGCAATCCCATTTATAAAGAAGAGAGAGCTATCAACCTTACACAAGATTTTGTGCTACCGCACGTTAGCTGCGTATTTTAAAACTAGGAAGATAGGGAGCGACACTCAGTGAAAAGTTAATAAAAGGAATAGTTTTCTTATTGCCTCGTCAGTTTGATAAGGACAATTTGAAAGTCCCAAAAACTAACTAGGCACACATTTGCAGCCACGTGGCCAACCCAGTTCAGCAATTTTCCTATCGCTGGAGATAGAATATTTCTCTCTCTCTCTCTCTCTCTCTCTCTCTCTCTCTCTCTCTCTCTCTCTCTCTCTCTCTCTCTCTCTCTCTCTTTCTCTCTCTCTCTCGTAAGGGTTAGGAATTCGCTAGGCAAAGATATTATTTTTCTTTATTGAATAAATCTCATAGATCCGTAAAAATTTGTTCAGGCCATGCGAGCCGAAAATCGTGGTTAGTACTCACATTTCTTAAAATTACCTATAAAAGGAAAGTGCATATATACATCCCTTTCCTTCGCTAGCTACGTTCGTACACCTCGCTGCATTTTTGAAGGCAATAAACTTTAGCGAAATGTCCCTCGTTCATTCATTACAAAAGGGTAGACCACGTGTTAGCTAGGCCAAGACGGTTGTATTTGTTCGTTGTTTCTCTCCGGTGCCCGTACTGAACTCCCTGTCCCATGGGATTGTTAAAGTAACCAAAATCATGTCTCTAGAATAACGAAAGATTTCCTTTGCCTTTTTCCCTTAAGCACGTGAAAAATCGTTGAAAGAAAATTCGTCCGTGCATGGTAAGCCTGAGAATTTTTTGTGTACTCGTCATATTCCTCTGAGTTTTAATTTCACGTTCTGAAATAAGCACATTTCTTTCACTTCGCATTTTATGCATACCTTTTCTGTCTCTCTCTCTCTCTAGGCGAGGAGCCAGCATCGTTTATCGCATCTAATTGCGTATATTTAGAGGGATTTTTTTTTCTTATTTACCTATAGAGCAATACAATTTTATATTATTTGCTGAACTGCCAGCATTATCATTCATTCTCGCACTTAATAGCGAATTTCTTGAAGTACCGCTTCCTTGCCCAATCTTACAATATTTGCTGCCACCGCCAGCCTAATCATATATTCCGGCACTGTGACTATTTATGTGAGCAAGTAAATTCAAACGCATATTAGAAGTACCCAATTTTATGTAAGCCTGTTATTTTAATTCCGCCAGTTCTGACAGCTCTCTGCAAATCATTGTTTGAAGCATGCGTCAATAAATAAAATCCAAGTCCTTTTGAGACTTTATATTCGTGTATTTCACACACATCCAAGTCCTTACGGGACTGATTATTCCAGTTCATTAGAACAACTTTAAGTCTTACGAGACCGCAAATTGTTCATTTAGCACAAACCATAAGGTCTCAGGAACGCCTTAATTACACACTATAGCCGGCCAAGTCTGTGCGTGACATAAAATCCAGTTACGTCTTCTGAGACGCATATTAAAATTTGTTCGCCATGAACAACCAAGTCTTACTCAGACATATTAAATTTTAACTAAGTCTCGTCAGACATACTGATTAATTGTCTTATTCAGGCATATCAATTCTCATTCATTCTGAACAATTGAGTGTTTCAGATTCTTGCAATTGAGCCTTTTCAGACAACCTTAGTCTCATCAGACAAACTGAACCTGTTCCATCGGCCAGCCCTGAGCCTTCTCAGACATTGATTTTCTAACGGGCCCAGACCATATAACCATTATTTCAAGATGTCTACAACATCCAGAGCCCAGGAAAACGAGGACTTCAAATTCTACATATCCGCTGGAAAGGACATGGGACTAGCCAGACAAGCCCTGAGGGAGTGGGTCCAAGAGAGGGTGGATGGTGCCAAGGCAGAACGAGAAGCAGAAAGGCAGGATAAGGCGAAAGAAAGACTAGCCCAGGAGAAGAGAGAAGAAGCAGAAAGGCAGGAGAAGGAGAAAGGAAGACTAGCCCAGGAGAACCAAGAAGAAGCAGAAAGGCAGGAGAAGGAGAAAAAGACTAGCCCAGGAGAAACGAGAAGAGGCAGAAAGAAGGGCCCAGGAGAAACGAAAAGAAGCAGAAAGGCAGGAGAAGGAGAAAGAAAGACTAGTCCAGGAGAAACAGGAAGAAGCAGAAAGGCAGGAGAGGGAGAAAGAAAGAATTGACCAGGAGAAGTGAGAAGAGGCAGAAAACAGTAGAGGGAGAAAGAATGTGCTCATCAGCTTGCAATGGCGGCTCAGAGCGGGTGCAGCACCCCAACGCCCTCTCCCCATTGAACCCTCAGTAGTGTAGGTTCCCTCATAAGAAAATGGGATGAGGCCGAGCCTGAAGCCTGGCTAGACCATATACAAAAGGTCCTGGCGACCTATCAGCCCCCTCCTGAAGAAATTTCTCTGATCCTAGGAAGGTACCTTGAAGGGAAAGGTGCCATTGCTGTCAATGCTCTCCATCCTGAGGATCAAGGAAATCTTGACCTTGTCCGCCAAGCCATTATAAAAGCTTTTGAAATAACTCCCAACCATTGGAGGAAAAGGTGGAGAAACTATGCCCAAAGAATCAGGCCAAACTGGTCTGAGTGGATCTTTAAAAAAGACCCAACCCTTAAAACGATGGTTAGAATCTCTCAAAGCCACTAGTGTGGAGGACATCCTCGAACTCATCCAGCTCGAGGACTTTTTCTTTTATGCCCCACCAGTTCTCGCCACCCATCTCCACGACAAGGCGCCTACGACAGTGGTCGGGTGCTGTCGCTGGGCTGACACTTGGGACACCAATCATCCTCATCTTAGTTCCCATGGAAGAAGATTATATCCCTCTTTGCCCACCTCAACCAACTCTCAGCACCCTCTCAAACATGGGCAAGCCCCAAAGAAACCAGTGTGTGGGTATTGCAAGAGAATAGGGCACCCCACTGAATAGTGCCATTTCAAGGCTCAGCCAGGTCCTCAAATGGGCCAGAAAAGCCCCATCTGGCTCTTGGATGAAAGTCCTCAAATGGGCAGTGCCAAGCAAAGATTATAACGAGCCCCTGCTCAAAGGGGCACTCTGCCCAATGGGTGAAATGCCCTAAAAAGGGCATCTGCCGTTGCATTGGCAGTTACAAATCCTAAGTCTCTGGGCCCTCCAGCTGAAGGTCCCCATATATGTGGCACCCCCCTCGTTATTATTATTATTAGTTTAACCAGACACTGAGCTGACTTTCAGCTCTCTGGGCTTGGCAAAGTTTTAAAATACTAGGTCAAGGCCTGAAGTCCCGCCCACCCAATAGATCATCCGATACAAAGAAATGCCCTAATTAAATTAAAAACTGCACATAAGCACATCCTGCATACAACAAATTTTACTCAGACTTCCTTACATACATACTAAAAACAGTTATTAAAATTTAGAATATAAATTAAAACAAAATTTTAGCCCTAAAATTCAAATGTTAAAAGGGTTTTTATGCTTTTATTATTTACTTATTTTTATTTTGTTAATTAAATTGCAGTTCTTCAAGAACATCAAAATTGGAATGATTGATGTGAAAGGTTCTGACAAAAATTTCTTTCACTGATCTACCAAAAGTAGACATTCGTTGTTGGTCATACTTTGGACATTCAGGTAGCTACCCCGCATGCCAGGTCACAGCATTTGATGACTCTGGTGCACAAATTTCTCTCATCAGGAAAGACAAAGTTCCCTATGAAGCTAACATTAACAGATGTAAACTCGTCACAATTGAGGGTATCAATCAATTTAAAATGATACTTCCTACTGTTCAGTTGAGAGTCACGAGACGTCACACATCCAAAATCTGCAACCTTGCTGCAGCAAACTAAATTCCTGGAGGTTATGATCTCCTCCTGGGACAAGACTTCCAGTCTCCTTCAAAAATACAACAATCTGAGTTTCCAAGGCCCTTAGGTTATTCATTAGGCATGAGTAATTCTCAAGAGCCTCCATTCATTCCACTGCCAGTGCCACTTGAGTACTCTGTGCAGCGGCCACCTCCTTCCACGCAGGTTTCAAAGCCCAGTCCTGTGCAAGGACCGGCCCCAGTGCCAGTGCCACAGCACCCAATCGATCTCCCTCCTGGAGATCCCAAAAATGATTCTCAATCTCTGCCAGTGTCAAGCTACATCTGTCCAGAATGGCGAGCACTCTCCCAATCCTATACCTGTGCCAGTGCCAGTGACAGAGCACACCCCAGCTCTCTATTCAAGAGATCATACTTTGGATCCCTTCCTGTGCCCGGTTTGGTTCCACTATCAGTGCCGGTAAGAGAGATGGATTCTTCTGACCCCAGTGAAAGCTCCTCAAAGGTGCAGCCTTGCAACCCATGCCCGAGCTGGTCATTGCAATCAGCGAGCCTCCCACACCCTCCAGAACATCTTCCTCCCTTTCCCAGTCCTCCGCAGACACAAGTGTGAGTAAGGATTCTGCCATGCCGCAACTGGCCGATGAACTCACGCAACTGCAACAACTTGATTCAGAGCCTGTAAAGAATGCCCCTGCTCTGGCCATCAAAGAAGCCAATCAGGGTGGCACTCAGTTATCCTCCTTGGACTTGGTTCTACCGGTTCCCCTACCAGGGAAAACCATCACCCTACAAACAGGTCCACGGAAGAAAATCATGGGTGTAGGCGGCTCCAGATCGCCAAAAGAGAGCCTCTGAGCTCCTTTGGCACTAGTGCCAACCTGGCACAGTGCCACCCCTCTATCCTACAAGAACCCTGGCACCTCTATCCAGAAGAGGGTGTCAGGTTCCCTTCCCTATTCAGTTTCCTTATAACTCTGTAATTCATTCTTTTCCTTTAACACCTTTCCTTTCATTTTTCTGATTCTATTAATCATATTATTCTACGCCTCACAAAGGCTTATATTTTTACCTTGTTTTTCACTCTACTAATGCAGAGTGCAATTGACAATTTGGTGAGTCCTATGACTTTCATTTGAGGCCTTTTGCCCTAAAGAATGAGCCTAGCCATTTCCATAGGCTAAGGAATATAATTTTAGCACACTTAATCATCATCTGTTTATAATAATTAATAATTACTTTGTGTCTGTCATTTATTCTTTTGTTATTCTTTTGTGATGAATCTCGAGTCCCAGACTCGCCAACTGTGTAAATCATACACAATGTTATACCTCATGTACGTAGATGAGTGCCACAAGGCACCTATAAGGTTAGTGCCATGTTGCCGGTATGCCTTATCAATGACTCCCAAAGTGAGATAACCTCTTTTATTATTGTTATTTCCTAGTAATTTATAACCTCTGGCTTCCATGGCCAGAACTGCGTATTGATACATCACATATACTTGTAATATGTGTCCCTGGCACAAGTGTCATTAGTGCCCTGAATAGCACCGAGCCGTTGCTCTCAAAATCGTGGCAACACCTAACAAACCCCATGAATACTTTCGTTGTATTGCCTCCTCAAGGTATATTAACCACATGAACTTGAGACTAAAAGTTTTACTAATAAGTGCATGAAGTTTCCTGAGTATAACAATATTAACCTCACAATGGTAGGTTCAATTTTATTTCCAATTATGTAACAATCTAGATATTTATTATTTCAGTAAGCTACTTACTATTAGTAGTATATTATGTTTTTGATTAATGTATCCCAAAGGTGGTGACGAAAGAAATTATTGCCTGTTGCAGTAACGTAACTTTAGCCATTTCAACCCGACTAATGGTGTAAATGTCATCAAGGCTGGGGAGGTATTATGAATATTACCTCCTATGCCAAAATTTTAGCACTAAGATTTAAAGGAAAAGACTAAGAAATTAAATAAGGCAAATTTAGTATGATTCATTGTGAGAAACTCGCCCCTAACGCCTCTCCCCACCGCAGTTTGGGGAAACTCCTTTAAATCTCTTCTTGTCCACCGTGCTGTCGAAATCCCTTAATTCCAGGCGCTGATTAAGAGCTCCGGCCCTTGCTCCATTCTGGCTTTGCCAAACATGTGCCTGGCAGGACAGTAAACTTTTGATTTGAATTAATTCCCTCCTTCGCTGGCCCCTCATAAGAAGAGAATTCCAACTCCCTAAGAAAGGTAATGTACCAGGATTTAAGGTTTTTGTCAGCCACGTTTTCCTGTTACTCTCCAACTGAATTTCCTCTATTTTCATTGTGCGATATAATCACAATGAGATCTGTATTGCTTA